>NW_018745095.1:0-36295 GCF_001683475.1 Chenopodium quinoa
AAAGGTGCTATACTTCCGTTGTGCTTCAATTGAGTTTTTCACTAAAGTAGGCAAGGGGACGCCCAACTTGTGACAAAACAGCACCAATACCAACTCCACTAGCATCACATTCAACTTCAAAAACTTCATCAAAGTTAGGCAAAGCAAGAATAGGTGCACTAGTAAGTTGATGTTTTTACCTCATCAAAGGCCTTTTGAGCCTTATCATTCCAAACTAACTTCTGATTTTTTAGTGAGCTCTGTGATAGGTGCCATGAGGGTACTAAAATTCCGCACAAATCTTCTATAGAAAGAAGCAAGTCCATAAAAGCTTCGAACTTGTTGGACGGTTTGTGGTGTAGGCCACTCACGAATTGCAGCAACTTTCTTTTCATCAACTTCAATGCCTTGTGATGAAACTTTAAAGCCAAGAAAAATAACTTGGGAAGTGAAGAAAATGACACTTCTCTAAGTTACCATACAACTTTTCACGTTCAAGGGCTTCAAAAACCTGTTGCAAATGCATAGAATGCTCTTCTTCCTCCCTACTATACACCAAGATATCATCAAAATAAACTACAACAAATTTACCCATGAAAGGTTGCATAACCTGATTCATAAGGCGCATAAATGTAGATGGTGCATTAGACAAACCAAATGGCATCACAAGCCATTCATAGAGGCCCTCCTTTGTCTTGAAAGCGGTTTTTCCATTCATCTCCTTCGAAAATTCGAATTTGATGATAGCCACTTCTCAAATCAATTTTAGAGAACACTTTAGAACCATGCAAATCATCAAGTAAATCATTCAACCTTGGAATAGGAAACCGGTACTTGATAGTGATTTTATTGATTGACCTACTATCAACACACATTCTCCATTCTCCATTCTTCTTAGGCACAATCAAAGTAGGACAAGCACATGGACTAAGAGACTTACGAATAAGACCCTTGGATAGTAATTCTTCCACTTGCCTCCTAATCTCTTCGGTTTCTTTTGGGGTGGTTCTATAGGCTGGTTTGTTTGGGAGCATTGATCCGGGAACAAGATCAATTTTGTGTTGTATGTCACGTTTTGGGGGTAAGCCATGGGGAATGTCTTCGGGGAAAACATGGGAAAAGGTTTTGAGAAGAGGGGTGAGGAGTGGGTGTGGCTCTTCTTGTGACGGTTTGGAAGGGGCATCAAGTTGGCTTAAAATGAATTGTTTGTGAGTTTTATACTCATGCAATTCTGATTTTATGAGAGTGGTAAGGGAAGTAGGGGGTGTGGATATGGGGTGACCGTTTTTGAGGTTTAGGGGGGTAAGAAGTATTTTCCGTCCATCCTTAGTGAAGGAATAGGTGTTCTTATACCCATCATGCATCACGCGCCTATCAAATAACCAAGGTCTACCAAGTAAAATATGACATGCATTCATAGGTATAACATCACACCACAATTCTTCTTCATAAGTTTTACCAATGCTAAATGATAACAAGACTTGTTGTGTTACTTGAATCCCTTTACCATGATTTAGCCATTGAATCACATAAGGTTTAGGGTGAGGAACGGTTTTAAGTTTCAGTTTGTCTATCATTACTTGTGAAGCTACATTGGTACAACTACCTCCATCAATAATCAATGTACATACCTTTCCACCAATGGTGCAACGAGTGTGAAAGATTGACTCACGTTGCAAACTTCCTTCTTTGCCAACCATATTGCTTAGTGTGCGTCGAACCACCAAGCATTCTCCTTCATGATAAGGTCTATCATTGTGATTGAAATTAGATTCACTCACTTCTTCATCACTATGATTGGGTAAACCCTCTTTTTGATGGCGCAACTTAATAGAAAGGTCTCTTAACTGACCTTGCAAATATTGCATTCGTTGCTCCATATCTTCTTTCTCTTGTGCAACCTTATTGACATATTCTTGCCAATTAGGGGGTGGGATGTCGGCCATGGTTTGTGTTTGGGTATGTGTTTGGGGTATTGTGTTTGGGTATTTGTTTGCTAGACACCCCTCCTTCTAGCGCCAAATGTTGTATATTTGGAGTAACACTCGAAATACACAAGGGATAAACCAAGGGATAGATAAGGCTAAAGAACCAAAGGCTTCTTAGATAAAGTCACACCACTAAGAAACGTTTTGGATTCCTAAGATCACAAGCCAACTAGTAGCCTAAACTAGCTAACTAAGCAAAGGAAACGAAATTCCAAATCCAAGAATTTCAGGTTTTTGTTTCTAATCCAAGAAACGAATGTAAGACAAGTTTTTTTTGTTTGAATAATCTGATTTTTTCATTCACATTTGCTTGCTATTTATAGTAAACAAGCATCCTTAAGTACAAGCTAACTTAAGTGGCTGTTCAGCTCACTTGTTACACGCCTAAGCTAAAGCTAAGTACAAATCAGCTTTTGTTGTCTAGATACATTAATAAAAGAAGCCTTATTTAACTAGATACATCAAAGAGAAAATGGTGGCTTATAACCTCCAAATTAAGGCTGAAATAAAACCAGAATAAAGAGAGTGTAACTCCCCTTAATTCACGCCCATCCAAGCAGCAAGTTGGAGATGTATTTCCTCCAATATTCACGCCCAAATTCAAACAGCAAAGAAGTGTAACTCCTCCTTGGTTCAAGCCTTGAAATTAGCTTGAATGTATGTGGACAAGGGTATACTTGGACGCCCTTTAGTTGCTCCAAAAGCTGACTGAATTAAACAGCCAATTGAAGGCTGAAATTAAGGCTTAAGATGCTCCAATGTTGACTGATATCAACGGCCACTTGAAGGCTGAAGTTAAGGCTTGTAATGGCTTGTAATTCCTCCAAGTCAAAGCTTTGAAATTCCTTGTAAAAGAATTTCGGATTCCAAGCTTAAATGGCTGCCATTTTGATGTATCTTTGCACTTGTACTTTTGTGTGAATGTGACAATATTTTTCGAACTAAAATCAGCTAAAAAGAACTAAGAAAAAAATATAACTAATTTGCAAACTTAAAATGACTAAAGTTTACAATTTATTCAAAGCATAAAAAGAACTAGAATAAACTAGTTAATAAGAACAACAAGAAATTCAAGGGGTTGAATATCTTGCTGCCGAAGGATAGAATGCATAGCACCAATACATGATGCTACGTCTTGAACCAAAGAAATGTCCATAACCAAGTTGTTAGGCTTGGCTACAACATTCCCCCCTTCTTGAAAAGAGTTTGCCCTCAAACTCGGCAACTCTTCAAACTCATCATAGTAAGGTGATAAATCAGCCACATTAAAGGTGCTATACTTCCGTTGTGCTTCATTGAGTTTTTCACTAAAGTAGGCAAGGGGACGCCCAACTTGTGACAAAACAGCACCAATACCAACTCCACTAGCATCACATTCAACTTCAAAAACTTCATCAAAGTTAGGCAAAGCAAGAATAGGTGCACTAGTAAGTTGATGTTTTACCTCATCAAAGGCCTTTTGAGCCTTATCATTCCAAACTAACTTCTGATTTTTAGTGAGCTCTGTGATAGGTGCCATGAGGGTACTAAAATTCCGCACAAATCTTCTATAGAAAGAAGCAAGTCCATAAAAGCTTCGAACTTGTTGGACGGTTTGTGGTGTAGGCCACTCACGAATTGCAGCAACTTTCTTTTCATCAACTTCAATGCCTTGTGATGAAACTTTAAAGCCAAGAAAAATAACTTGGGAAGTGAAGAAATGACACTTCTCTAAGTTACCATACAACTTTTCACGTTCAAGGGCTTCAAAAACCTGTTGCAAATGCATAGAATGCTCTTCTTCCTCCCTACTATACACCAAGATATCATCAAAATAAACTACAACAAATTTACCCATGAAAGGTTGCATAACCTGATTCATAAGGCGCATAAATGTAGATGGTGCATTAGACAAACCAAATGGCATCACAAGCCATTCATAGAGGCCCTCCTTTGTCTTGAAAGCGGTTTTCCATTCATCTCCTTCGAAAATTCGAATTTGATGATAGCCACTTCTCAAATCAATTTTAGAGAACACTTTAGAACCATGCAAATCATCAAGTAAATCATTCAACCTTGGAATAGGAAACCGGTACTTGATAGTGATTTTATTGATTGACCTACTATCAACACACATTCTCCATTCTCCATTCTTCTTAGGCACAATCAAAGTAGGACAAGCACATGGACTAAGAGACTTACGAATAAGACCCTTGGATAGTAATTCTTCCACTTGCCTCCTAATCTCTTCGGTTTCTTTTGGGGTGGTTCTATAGGCTGGTTTGTTTGGGAGCATTGATCCGGGAACAAGATCAATTTTGTGTTGTATGTCACGTTTTGGGGGTAAGCCATGGGGAATGTCTTCGGGGAAAACATGGGAAAAGGTTTTGAGAAGAGGGGTGAGGAGTGGGTGTGGCTCTTCTTGTGACGGTTTGGAAGGGGCATCAAGTTGGCTTAAAATGAATTGTTTGTGAGTTTTTATACTCATGCAATTCTGATTTTATGAGAGTGGTAAGGGAAGTAGGGGGTGTGGATATGGGGTGACCGTTTTTGAGGTTTAGGGGGGTAAGAAGTATTTTCCGTCCATCCTTAGTGAAGGAATAGGTGTTCTTATACCCATCATGCATCACGCGCCTATCAAATAACCAAGGTCTACCAAGTAAAATATGACATGCATTCATAGGTATAACATCACACCACAATTCTTCTTCATAAGTTTTACCAATGCTAAATGATAACAAGACTTGTTGTGTTACTTGAATCCCTTTACCATGATTTAGCCATTGAATCACATAAGGTTTAGGGTGAGGAACGGTTTTAAGTTTCAGTTTGTCTATCATTACTTGTGAAGCTACATTGGTACAACTACCTCCATCAATAATCAATGTACATACCTTTCCACCAATGGTGCAACGAGTGTGAAAGATTGACTCACGTTGCAAACTTCCTTCTTTGCCAACCATATTGCTTAGTGTGCGTCGAACCACCAAGCATTCTCCTTCATGATAAGGTCTATCATTGTGATTGAAATTAGATTCACTCACTTCTTCATCACTATGATTGGGTAAACCCTCTTTTTGATGGCGCAACTTAATAGAAAGGTCTCTTAACTGACCTTGCAAATATTGCATTCGTTGCTCCATATCTTCTTTCTCTTGTGCAACCTTATTGACATATTCTTGCCAATTAGGGGGTGGGATGTCGGCCATGGTTTGTGTTTGGGTATGTGTTTGGGGTATTGTGTTTGGGTATTTGTTTGCTAGACACCCCCTCCTTCTAGCGCCAAATGTTGTATATTTGGAGTAACACTCGAAATACACAAGGGATAAACCAAGGGATAGATAAGGCTAAAGAACCAAAGGCTTCTTAGATAAAGTCACACCACTAAGAAACGTTTTGGATTCCTAAGATCACAAGCCAACTAGTAGCCTAAACTAGCTAACTAAGCAAAGGAAACGAAATTCCAAATCCAAGAATTTCAGGTTTTTGTTTCTAATCCAAGAAACGAATGTAAGACAAGTTTTTTTTGTTTGAATAATCTGATTTTTTCATTCACATTTGCTTGCTATTTATAGTAAACAAGCATCCTTAAGTACAAGCTAACTTAAGTGGCTGTTCAGCTCACTTGTTACACGCCTAAGCTAAAGCTAAGTACAAATCAGCTTTTGTTGTCTAGATACATTAATAAAAGAAGCCTTATTTAACTAGATACATCAAAGAGAAAATGGTGGCTTATAACCTCCAAATTAAGGCTGAAATAAAACCAGAATAAAGAGAGTGTAACTCCCCTTAATTCACGCCCATCCAAGCAGCAAGTTGGAGATGTATTTCCTCCAATATTCACGCCCAAATTCAAACAGCAAAGAAGTGTAACTCCTCCTTGGTTCAAGCCTTGAAATTAGCTTGAATGTATGTGGACAAGGGTATACTTGGACGCCCTTTAGTTGCTCCAAAAGCTGACTGAATTAAACAGCCAATTGAAGGCTGAAATTAAGGCTTAAGATGCTCCAATGTTGACTGATATCAACGGCCACTTGAAGGCTGAAGTTAAGGCTTGTAATGGCTTGTAATTCCTCCAAGTCAAAGCTTTGAAATTCCTTGTAAAAGAATTTCGGATTCCAAGCTTAAATGGCTGCCATTTTGATGTATCTTTGCACTTGTACTTTTGTGTGAATGTGACAATATTTTTCGAACTAAAATCAGCTAAAAAGAACTAAGAAAAAAATATAACTAATTTGCAAACTTAAAATGACTAAAGTTTACAATTTATTCAAAGCATAAAAAGAACTAGAATAAACTAGTTAATAAGAACAACAAGAAATTCAAGGGGTTGAATATCTTGCTGCCGAAGGATAGAATGCATAGCACCAATACATGATGCTACGTCTTGAACCAAAGAAATGTCCATAACCAAGTTGTTAGGCTTGGCTACAACAGTTTGACTTTCATTTGATTCAATTGGCTTTGTTCGAATGTTTTTTCACTTTCATTTGATTTAATTAGCTTTGTAGAATGCATTTGACTTTCATTTGATTCAAATAGCTTTGTCTGAATGTGATTGACTTTCATTTGATTTAATTAGGTTTTTTGGATATTTTTGACTTTAATTTGATTCAATTAGCTTTGTTGAATGCATTTGACTTTCATTTGATTCAAAAAGCTCTGTTTGAATGTGTTTGACTTACATTACATTCAATTAGCTTTGTTTGAATGTGTTTAACTTTCAATTAATTCAATTAGCTTTGTAGATTAAGTTTGACCTTAATTTGATTCAAAAAGATCTTTTTGAATGGGTTTGACTTTTATTTGATTCAATTAGCTCTGTTTGAATGTGTTCGTCTTTCATTTGATTCTATTAGGTTTGTTTGAATGTGTTTAAATTTCATTTGATTCAATTAGCTTTGTAGATTGCATTTGACTTTCATTTAATTCAAATAGCTTTGTTTGAATGTGTTTGACTTTCATTTGATTTAATTAGCTTTTTTTTATTGTGTTTGATTTTCATTTGATTTAATTAGATTTTTTTAGATGTTTTTGACTTTCATTTGATTCAATTAGCTTTGTTGAATGCATTTGACTTTCATTTGATTCAAAAAGCTTTGTTTGAATGTGTTTGACTTTCATTGGATTCAATTGGCTTTGTTCGATTGTTTTTTACTTCCATTTGATTCAAATAGATTTGTAGAATGCATTTGACTTTCATTTGATTCAAATAGCTTTGTTTGAATGTGTTTGACTTTCATTTGATTTAATTAGGTTTATTTAGATTTTTTTGACTTTCATTTGATTCAATTAGCTTTGTTGAATGCATTTGACTTTCATTTGATTCAAAAAGCTCTGTTTGAATGTGTTTGACTTACATTTGATTCAATTAGCTTTGTTTAATTGTGTTTGACTTTCATTTGATTCAATTAGCTCTGTTTGAATGTCTTTGACTTTCATTTGATTTAATTAGGTTTGTTTGAATGTCTTTGACTTTCATTTGATTCAATTAGGTTTGTTTGAATGTGTTTGCTTTCATTTGATTCAATTAGCTTTGTTTGAAAGTGTTTGACTTTCATTTGATTCAATTGGCTTTATAGAATGCTTTTGACTTTCATTTGAATCAAATAGTTTTGTTTGAATGTGTTTGACCTTTTATTGATTTAATTTGAATTTTTTAGATGTTTTTACTTTCATTTGATTCAATTAGATTTGTAGAATGCATTTGAATTTCATTTGATTCAAATAGCTTTGTCTGAATGTGTTTGTCTTTCATTTGATTTAATTATATTTTTTTAAATGTTTTTTACTTTCGTTTGATTCAATTAGATTTGTTGAATGCATTTGACTTTAATTTGATTCAAAAAGCTCTTTTTGAATGTGTTTTACTTACATTTGATCTAATCAGCTTTGTTTCAATGTGTTTGACTTTCATTTGATTTAATTAGCTTTGTTTGAATGTGTTTGACTTTCATTTGATTCAATTAGCTCTGTTTGAATGTGTTTGACTTTCATTTGATTCAATTAGGTTTGTTTTAATGTGTTTTACTTTCATTTGATTCAATTAGCTTTGTTTGAATGTGTTTGACTTTCATTTGATTCAATTAGCTTTATAGAATGCATTTGACTTTCATTTGATTCAAATAGTTTTGTTTGAATGTGTTTGACCTTTTATTGATTTAATTTGAATTTTTTAGATGTTTTTTACTTTAATTTGATTCAATTAGATTTGTAGAATGCATATGACTCTCTGTTGATACAAATAGCTTTGTCTGAATGTGTTTGACTTTCATTTGATTTAATTAGATTTTTTTAGATGTTTTTTGACTTTCGTTTGATTCAATTAGCTTTGTTGAACGCATTTGACTTCATTTTATTCAAAAAGCTCTATTTGAATGTGTTTGACTTAAATTTTATCCAATTAGCTTTGTTTCAATGTGTTTGACTTTCATTAGATTCAATTAGCTTTGTAGATTGCGTTTGACCTTCATTTGATTAAAAAAAGCTCTTTTTGAATGTGTTTGACTTTCATTTTATTTAATTAGCTATGTTTGAATGATTTGACTTTCATTTGATTCAATTAGGTTTGTTTGAATGTGTTTGACTTTCATTTGATTCAATTGGCTTTGTTCGAATGTTTTTTCACTTTCATTTGATTTAATTAGCTTTGTAGAATGCATTTGACTTTCATTTGATTCAAATAGCTTTGTCTGAATGTGATTGACTTTCATTTGATTTAATTAGGTTTTTTGGATATTTTTGACTTTAATTTGATTCAATTCGCTTTGTTGAATGCATTTGACTTTCATTTGATTCAAAAAGCTCTGTTTGAATGTGTTTGACTTACATTTCATTCAAATAGCTTTGTTTGAATGTGTTTAACTTTCAATTGATTCAATTAGCTTTGTAGATTAAATTTGACCTTTATTTGATTCAAAAAGATCTTTTTGAATGGGTTTGACTTTTATTTGATTCAATTAGCTCTGTTTGAATGTGTTCGTCTTTCATTTGATTCTATTAGGTTTGTTTGAATGTGTTTAAATTTCATTTGATTCAATTAGCTTTGTAGATTGCATTTGAATTTCATTTAATTCAAATAGCTTTGTTTGAATGGGTTTGACTTTCATTTGATTTAATTAGCTTTTTTTTATTGTGTTTGACTTTCATTTGATTTAATTAGATTTTTTTAGATGTTTTTGACTTTCATTTGATTCAATTAGATTTGTAGAATGCATTTGAATTTCATTTGATACAAATAGCTTTGTCTGAATGTGTTTGACTTTCATTTAATTTAATTAGATTTTTTTAGATGTTTTTGACTTTCGTTTGATTCAATTAGCTTTGTTGAACGCATTTGACTTTCATTTTATTCAAAAAGCTCTATTTGAATGTGTTTGACTTAAATTTTATCCAATTAGCTTTGTTTCAATGTGTTTGACTTTCATTTGATTCAATTAGCTTTGTAGATTGCGTTTGACCTTCACTTGATTCAAAAAGCTCTTTTTGAATGTGTTTGACTTTCATTTTTAATTAATTAGCTCAATTTGAATGATTTTGACTTTCATTTGATTCAATTAGGTTTGTTTGAATCTGTTTGACTTTCATTTGATTCAATTGGCTTTGTTCGAATGTTTTTTCACTTCCATTTGATTTAATTAGCTTTGTAGAATGCATTTGACTTTCATTTGATTCAAATAGCTTTGTCTGAATGTGATTGACTTTCATTTGATTTAATTAGGTTTTTTGGATATTTTTGACTTTAATTTGATTCAATTAGCTTTGTTGAATGCATTTGACTTTCATTTGATTCAAAAAGCTCTGTTTGAATGTGTTTAACTTTCAATTGATTCAATTAGCTTTTTTTTATTGTGTTTGACTTTCATTTGATTTAATTAGGTTTTTTTAGATGTTTTTTACTTTCATTTGATTCAATTAGCTTTGTTGAATGCATTTGACTTTCATTTGATTCAAAAAACCTTTGTTTGAATGTGTTTGACTTTCATTGGATTCAATTGGCTTTGTTCGATTGTTTTTTACTTCCATTTGATTCAAATAGATTTGTAGAATGCATTTGACTTTCATTTGATTCAAATAGCTTTGTTTGAATGTGTTTGACTTTCATTTGATTTAATTAGGTTTATTTAGATTTTTTTTACTTTCACTTGATTCAATTAGCTTTGTTGAATGCATTTGACTTTCATTTGATTCAAAAAGCTCTGTTTGAATGTGTTTGACTTACATTTGATTCAATTAGCTTTGTTTGATTGTGTTTGACTTTCATTTGATTTAATTAGCTCTGTTTGAATGTCTTTGACTTTCATTTGATTCAATTAGGTTTGTTTGAATGTGTTTTACTTTCATTTGATTCAATTAGCTTTGTTTGAAAGTGTTTGACTTTCATTTGATTCAATTGGCTTTATAGAATGCTTTTGACTTTCATTTGAATCAAATAGTTTTGTTTGAATGTGTTTGACCTTTTATTGATTTAATTTGAATTTTTTAGATGTTTTTACTTTCATTTGATTCAATTAGATTTGTAGAATGCATTTGAATTTCATTTGATTCAAATAGCTTTGTCTGAATGTGTTTGTCTTTCATTTGATTTAATTAGATTTTTTTAAATGTTTTTTACTTTCGTTTGATTCAATTAGCTTTGTTGAATGCATTTGACTTTAATTTGATTCAAAAAGCTCTGTTTGAATGTGTTTTACTTACATTTGATCTAATCAGCTTTGTTTGAATGTGTTTGACTTTCATTTGATTCAATTAGCTTTGTTTGAATGTGTTTGACTTTCATTTGATTCTATTAGGTTTGTTTGAATGTGTTTTACTATAATTTGATTCAATTAGCTTTGTTTAAATGTGTTTGACTTTCATTTGATTCAATTAGCTTTATAGAATGCATTTGACTTTCATTTGATTCAATTAGCTTTGTTTGAATATGTTCGTCTTTCATTTGATTCTTTTAGGTTTGTTTGAATGCGTTTAACTTTCATTTGATTCAAATAGATTTGTAGAATGCATTTGACTTTCATTTGATTCAAATAGCTTTGTTTGAATGTGTTTGACTTTCATTTGATTTAATTAGGTTTATTTAGATTTTTTTGACTTTCATTTGATTCAAGTAGCTTTGTTGAATGCATTTGACTTTCATTTGATTCAAAAAGCTCTGTTTGAATGTGTTTGACTTACATTTGATTCAATTAGCTTTGTTTGATTGTGTTTGACTTTCATTTGATTCAATTAGCTCTGTTTGAATGTCTTTGACTTTCATTTGATTCAATTAGGTTTGTTTGAATGTGTTTTACTTTCATTTGATTCAATTAGCTTTGTTTGAAAGTGTTTGACTTTCATTTGATTCAATTGGCTTTATAGAATGCTTTTGACTTTCATTTGAATCAAATAGTTTTGTTTGAATGTGTTTGACCTTTTATTGATTTAATTTGAATTTTTCAGATGTTTTTACTTTCATTTGATTCAATTAGATTTGTAGAATGCATTTGAATTTCATTTGATTCAAATAGCTTTGTCTGAATGTGTTTGTCTTTCATTTGATTTAATTAGATTTTTTTAAATGTTTTTTACTTTCGTTTGATTCAATTAGCTTTGTTGAATGCATTTGACTTTAATTTGATTCAAAAAGCTCTGTTTGAATGTGTTTGACTTACATTTGATCTAATCAGCTTTGTTTGAATGTGTTTGACTTTCATTTGATTCAATTAGCTTTGTTTGAATGTGTTTGACTTTCATTTGATTCTATTAGGTTTGTTTGAATGTGTTTTACTATAATTTGATTCAATTAGCTTTGTTTAAATGTGTTTGACTTTCATTTGATTCAATTAGCTTTATAGAATGCATTTGACTTTCATTTGATTCAATTAGCTTTGTTTGAATGTGTTCGTCTTTCATTTGATTCTTTTAGGTTTGTTTGAATGCGTTTAACTTTCATTTGATTCAATTAGCTTTATAGAATGCATTTGACTTTCATTTGATTCAAATAGCTTTGTTTGAATGTGTTTGACTTTCATTTGATTTAATTAGGTTTATTTAGATTTTTTTTGACTTTCATTTGATTCAATTAGCTTTGTTGAATGCATTTGACTTTCATTTGATTCAAAAAGCTCTATTTGAATGTGTTTGACTTACATTTGATTCAATTAGCTTTGTTTGATTGTGTTTGACTTTCATTTGATTCAATTAGCTCTGTTTGAATGTCTTTGACTTTCATTTGATTCAATTAGGTTTGTTTGAATGTGTTTTACTTTCATTTGATTCAATTAGCTTTGTTTGAAAGTGTTTGACTTTCATTTGATTCAATTGGCTTTATAGAATGCTTTTGACTTTCATTTGAATCAAATAGTTTTGTTTGAATGTGTTTGACCTTTTATTGATTTAATTTGAATTTTTTAGATGTTTTTACTTTCATTTGATTCAATTAGATTTTTAGAATGCATTTGAATTTCATTTGATTCAAATAGCTTTGTCTGAATGTGTTTGTCTTTCATTTGATTTAATTAGATTTTTTTAAATGTTTTTTACTTTCGTTTGATTCAATTAGCTTTGTTGAATGCATTAGACTTTAATTTGATTCAAAAAGCTCTGTTTGAATGTGTTTTACTTACATTTGATCTAATCAGCTTTGTTTGAATGTGTTTGACTTTCATTTGATTCAATTAGCTTTGTTTGAATGTGTTTGACTTTCATTTGATTCTATTAGGTTTGTTTGAATGTGTTTTACTATAATTTGATTCAATTAGCTTTGTTTAAATGTGTTTGACTTTCATTTGATTCAATTAGCTTTATAGAATGCATTTGACTTTCATTTGATTCAATTAGCTCTGTTTGAATGTGTTCGTCTTTCATTTGATTCTATTAGGTTTGTTTGAATGCGTTTAACTTTCATTTGATTCAATTAGATTTGTAGATTGCATTTGACTTTCATTTAATTCAAATAGCTTTGTTTGAATATGTTTGACTTTCATTTGATTTAATTAGCTTTTTTTTATTTTGTTTGACTTTCATTTGATTTAATTAGATTTTTTTACATGTTTTTGACTTTCATTTGATTTAATTAGCTTTTTTTTATTGTGTTTGACTTTCATTTGATTTTATTAGATTTTTTTTACATGTTTTTGACTTTCATTTGATTCAATTAGCTTTGTTGAATGCATTTGACTTTCATTTGATTCAAAAAGCTTTGTTAGAATGTGTTTGACTTTCATTGGATTCATTTGGCTTTGTTCGAATGTTTTTTACTTCCATTTGATTCAATTAGATTTGTAGCATGCATTTGACTTCCATTTTATTCAATTAGCACTGTTTGAATGTGTTTGACTTTCATTTGATTCAGATAGGTTTGTTTGAATGTGTTTGACTTTCATTTGATTCAATTGGCTTTGTTCAAATGTTTTTTACTTTCATTTGATTCAATTAGATTTGTAGAATGCATTTGACTTTTATTTGATTCAAATAGCTTTGTCTGAATGTGTTTGACTTTCATTTGATTTAATTAGATTTTTTTAGATGTTTTTGACTTTCATTTGATTCAATGAACTTTGTTGAATGCATTTGACTTTCATTTGATTCAAAAAGCTTTGTTTGAATGTATTTGACTTACACTTGATTCAATTAGCTTTATTTGAATGTGTTTGACTTTCATTTGATTTGATTAACTTTGCAGATTGCATTTCACCTTCATTTGATTCAAAAAACTCTTTTTGAATGTGTTTGACTTTCATTTGATTCAATTAGCTTTGTTTGAATGTGTTTGACTTTCATTTGATTCAATTAGGTTTGTTTTAATGTGTTTTACTTTCATTTGATTCAATTAGCTTTGTTTGAATGTGTTTGACTTTCATTTGATTCAATTAGGTTTGTTTGAATGTGTTTGACTTTCATTTGATTCAATTGGCTTTTTTCAAATGTTTTTTACTTTCGTTTGATTCAAATAGCTTTGTCTGAATGTGTTTGACTTTCATTTGATTTAATTAGATTTTTTTAGTTGTTTTTGACTTTCATTTGATTCAATGAGCTTTGTTGAACGCATTTGACTTTCATTTGATTCAAAAAGCTTTGTTTGAATGTATTTGACTTACATTTGATTCAATTAGCTTTGTTTGAATGTGTTTGACTTTCATTTGATTTGATTAGCTTTGCAGATTGCATTTGACCTTCATTTGATTCAAAAAACTCTTTCTGAATGTTGACTTTCATTTGATTCAATTAGGTTTGTTTTAATGTGTTTTACTTTCATTTGATTCAATTAGTTTTGTTTGAATGTGTTTGACTTTCATTTGATTCAATTAGCTTTATAGAATGCATTTGACTTTCATTTGATTCAAATAGTTTTGTTTGAATGTGTTTGACCTTTTATTGATTTAATTTGAATTTTTTAGATGTTTTTTACTTTCATTTGATTCAATTAGATTTGTAGAATGCATATGACTTTCAGTTGATACAAATAGCTTTGTCTGAATGTGTTTGACTTTCATTTGATTTAATTAGATTTTTTTAGATGTTTTTGACTTTCGTTTGATTCAATTAGCTTTGTTGAACGAATTTGACTTTCATTTTATTCAAAAAGCTCTATTTGAATGTGTTTGACTTAAATTTTATCCAATTAGCTTTGTTTCAATGTGTTTGACTTTCATTAGATTCAATTAGCTTTGTAGGTTGCGTTTGACCTTCATTTGATTAAAAAAGCTCTTTTTGAATGTGTTTGACTTTCATTTTATTTAATTAGCTATGTTTGAATGATTTTGACTTTCATTTGATTCAATTAGGTTTGTTTGAATGTGTTTGACTTTCATTTGATTCAATTGGCTTTGTTCGAATGTTTTTGACTTTCATTTGATTTAATTAGCTTTGTAGAATGCATTTGACTTCCATTTGATTCAAATAGCTTTGTCTGAATGTGATTGACTTTCATTTAATTTAATTAGGTTTTTTGGATATTTTTGACTTTAATTTGATTCAATTAGCTTTGTTGAATGCATTTGACTTTCATTTGATTCAAAAAGCTCTGTTTGAATGTGTTTGACTTACATTTCATTCAAATAGCTTTGTTTGAATGTGTTTAACTTTAAATTGATTCAATTAGCTTTGTAGATTAAATTTGACCTTTATTTGATTCAAAAAGATCTTTTTGAATGGGTTTGACTTTTATTTGATTCAATTAGCTCTGTTTGAATGTGTTCGTCTTTCATTTGATTCTATTAGGTTTGTTTGAATGTGTTTAAATTTCATTTGATTCAATTAGCTTTGTAGATTGCATTTGAATTTCATTTAATTCAAATAGCTTTGTTTGAATGGGTTTTGACTTTCATTTGATTTAATTAGCTTTTTTTTATTGTGTTTGACTTTCATTTGATTTAATTAGATTTTTTTAGATGTTTTTGACTTTCATTTGATTCAATTAGATTTGTAGAATGCATTTGAATTTCATTTGATACAAATAGCTTTGTCTGAATGTGTTTGACTTTCATTTGATTTAATTAGATTTTTTAGATGTTTTTGACTTTCGTTTGATTCAATTAGCTTTGTTGAACGCATTTGACTTTCATTTTATTCAAAAAGCTCTATTTGAATGTGTTTGACTTAAATTTTATCCAATTAGCTTTGTTTCAATGTGTTTGACATTCATTTGATTCAATTAGCTTTGTAGATTGCGTTTGACCTTCATTTGATTCAAAAAGCTCTTTTTGAATGTGTTTGACTTTCATTTTATTTAATTAGCTCAATTTGAATGATTTTGACTTTCATTTGATTCAAATAGGTTTGTTTGAATGTGTTTGACTTTCATTTGATTCAATTGGCTTTGTTCGAATTTTTTTCACTTTCATTTGATTTAATTAGCTTTGTAGAATGCATTTGACTTTCATTTGATTCAAATAGCTTTGTCTGAATGTGATTGACTTTCATTTGATTTAATTAGGTTTTCTGGATATTTTTGACTTTAATTTGATTCAATTAGATTTTTTGAATGCATTTGACTTTCATTTGATTCAAAAAGCTCTGTTTTAATGTGTTTGACTTACATTTCATTCAAATAGCTTTGTTTGAATGTGTTTAACTTTCAATTGATTCAATTAGCTTTGTAGATTAAGTTTGACCTTAATTTGATTCAAAAAGATCTGTTTGAATGGGTTTGAATTTTATTTGATTCAAATAGCTTTGTATGAATGTGTTTGACTTTCATTTGATTTAATTAGCTTTTTTTTATTGTGTTTGACTTTCATTTGATTTAATTAGGTTTTCTTAGATGTTTTTTTACTTTCATTTGATTCAATTAGCTTTGTTGAATGCATTTGACTTTCATTTGATTCAAAAAGCTTTGTTTGAATGTGTTTGACTTTCATTGGATTCAATTGGCTTTGTTCGATTGTTTTTTACTTCCATTTGATTCAAATAGATTTGTAGAATGCATTTGACATTCATTTGATTCAAATACCTTTGTTTGAATGTGTTTGACTTTCATTTGATTCAATTAGCTTTGTTGAATGCATTTGACTTTCATTTGATTCAAAAAGCTCTGTTTGAATGTGTTTGACTTACATTTGATTCAATTAGCTTTGTTTGATTGTGTTTGACTTTCATTTGATTCAATTAGCTCTGTTTGAATGTCTTTGACTTTCATTTGATTCAATTAGGTTTGTTTGAATGTGTTTTACTTTCATTTGATTCAATTAGCTTTGTTTGAAAGTGTTTGACTTTCATTTGATTCAATTGGCTTTATAGAATGCTTTTGACTTTCATTTGAATCAAATAGTTTTGTTTGAATGTGTTTGACCTTTTATTGATTTAATTTGAATTTTTTAGATGTTTTTACTTTCATTTGATTCAATTAGATTTGTAGAATGCATTTGAATTTCATTTGATTCAAATAGCTTTGTCTGAATGTGTTTTTCTTTCATTTGATTTAATTAGATTTTTTTAAATGTTTTTTACTTTCGTTTGATTCAATTAGCTTTGTTGAATGCATTTGACTTTAATTTGATTCAAAAAGCTCTGTTTGAATGTGTTTGACTTACATTTGATCTAATCAGCTTTGTTTGAATGTGTTTAACTTTCTTTTGATTCAATTAGCTTTGTTTGAATGTGTTTGACTTTCATTTGATTCTATTAGGTTTGTTTGAATGTGTTTTACTATAATTTGATTCAATTAGCTTTGTTTAAATGTGTTTTACTTTCATTTGATTCAATTAGCTTTATAGAATGCATTTGACTTTCATTTGATTCATTTAGCTTTGTTTGAATGTGTTCGTCTTTCATTTGATTCTTTTAGGTTTGTTTGAATGCGTTTAACTTTCATTTGATTCAAATAGATTTGTAGAATGCATTTGACTTTCATTTGATTCAAATAGCTTTGTTTGAATGTGTTTGACTTTCATTTGATTTAATTAGGTTTATTTAGATTTTTTTGACTTTCATTTGATTCAATTAGCTTTGTTGAATGCATTTGACTTTCATTTGATTCAAAAAGCTCTGTTTGAATGTGTTTGACTTACATTTGATTCAATTAGCTTTGTTTGATTGTGTTTGACTTTCATTTGATTCAATTAGCTCTGTTTGAATGTCTTTGACTTTCATTTGATTCAATTAGGTTTGTTTGAATGTGTTTTACTTTCATTTGATTCAATTAGCTTTGTTTGAAAGTGTTTGACTTTCATTTGATTCAATTGGCTTTATAGAATGCTTTTGACTTTCATTTGAATCAAATAGTTTTGTTTGAATGTGTTTGACCTTTTATTGATTTAATTTGAATTTTTTAGATGTTTTTACTTTCATTTGATTCAATTAGATTTGTAGAATGCATTTGAATTTCATTTGATTCAAATAGCTTTGTCTGAATGTGTTTGTCTTTCATTTGATTTAATTAGATTTTTTTAAATGTTTTTTACTTTCGTTTGATTCAATTAGCTTTGTTGAATGCATTTGACTTTAATTTGATTCAAAAAGCTCTGTTTGAATGTGTTTTACTTACATTTGATCTAATCAGCTTTGTTTGAATGTGTTTGACTTTCATTTGATTCAATTAGCTTTGTTTGAATGTGTTTGACTTTCATTTGATTCTATTAGGTTTGTTTGAATGTGTTTTACTATAATTTGATTCAATTAGCTTTGTTTAAATGTGTTTGACTTTCATTTGATTCAATTAGCTTTATAGAATGCATTTGACTTTCATTTGATTCAATTAGCTCTGTTTGAATGTGTTCGTCTTTCATTTGATTCTATTAGGTTTGTTTGAATGCGTTTAACTTTCATTTGATTCAATTAGATTTGTAGATTGCATTTGACTTTCATTTAATTCAAATAGCTTTGTTTGAATATGTTTGACTTTCATTTGATTTAATTAGCTTTTTTTTTATTTTGTTTGACTTTCATTTGATTTAATTAGATTTTTTTACATGTTTTTGACTTTCATTTGATTTAATTAGCTTTTTTTTATGGTGTTTGACTTTCATTTGATTTTATTAGATTTTTTTTACATGTTTTTGACTTTCATTTGATTCAATTAGCTTTGTTGAATGCATTTGACTTTCATTTGATTCAAAAAGCTTTGTTAGAATGTGTTTGACTTTCATTGGATTCATTTGGCTTTGTTCGAATGTTTTTTACTTCCATTTGATTCAATTAGATTTGTAGCATGCATTTGACTTCCATTTTATTTAATTAGCACTGTTTGAATGTGTTTGACTTTCATTTGATTCAGATAGGTTTGTTTGAATGTGTTTGACTTTCATTTGATTCAATTGGCTTTGTTCAAATGTTTTTTACTTTCATTTGATTCAATTAGATTTGTAGAATGCATTTGACTTTTATTTGATTCAAATAGCTTTGTCTGAATGTGTTTGACTTTCATTTGATTTAATTAGATTTTTTTAGATGTTTTTTACTTTCATTTGATTCAATGAACTTTGTTGAATGCATTTGACTTTCATTTGATTCAAAAAGCTTTGTTTGGATGTATTTGACTTACACTTGATTCAATTAGCTTTGTTTGAATGTGTTTGACTTTCATTTGATTTGATTAGCTTTGCAGATTGCATTTCACCTTCATTTGATTCAAAAAACTCTTTTTGAATGTGTTTGACTTTCATTTGATTCAATTAGCTTTGTTTGAATGTGTTTGACTTTCATTTGATTCAATTAGGTTTGTTTTAATGTGTTTTACTTTCATTTGATTCAATTAGCTTTGTTTGAATGTGTTTGACTTTCATTTGATTCAATTAGGTTTGTTTGAATGTGTTTGACTTTCATTTGATTCAATTGGCTTTTTTCAAATGTTTTTTACTTTCGTTTGATTCAAATAGCTTTGTCTGAATGTGTTTGACTTTCATTTGATTTAATTAGATTTTTTTAGTTGTTTTTGACTTTCATTTGATTCAATGAGCTTTGTTGAACGCATTTGACTTTCATTTGATTCAAAAAGCTTTGTTTGAATGTATTTGACTTACATTTGATTCAATTAGCTTTGTTTGAATGTGTTTGACTTTCATTTGATTTGATTAGCTTTGCAGATTGCATTTGACCTTCATTTGATTCAAAAAACTCTTTCTGAATGTTGACTTTCATTTGATTCAATTAGGTTTGTTTTAATGTGTTTTACTTTCATTTGATTCAATTAGTTTTGTTTGAATGTGTTTGACTTTCATTTGATTCAATTAGCTTTATAGAATGCATTTGACTTTCATTTGATTCAAATAGTTTTGTTTGAATGTGTTTGACCTTTTATTGATTTAATTTGAATTTTTTAGATGTTTTTTACTTTCATTTGATTCAATTAGATTTGTAGAATGCATATGACTTTCAGTTGATACAAATAGCTTTGTCTGAATGTGTTTGACTTTCATTTGATTTAATTAGATTTTTTTAGATGTTTTTGACTTTCGTTTGATTCAATTAGCTTTGTTGAACGAATTTGACTTTCATTTTATTCAAAAAGCTCTATTTGAATGTGTTTGACTTAAATTTTATCCAATTAGCTTTGTTTCAATGTGTTTGACTTTCATTAGATTCAATTAGCTTTGTAGGTTGCGTTTGACCTTCATTTGATTAAAAAAGCTCTTTTTGAATGTGTTTGACTTTCATTTTATTTAATTAGCTATGTTTGAATGATTTTGACTTTCATTTGATTCAATTAGGTTTGTTTGAATGTGTTTGACTTTCATTTGATTCAATTGGCTTTGTTCGAATGTTTTTGACTTTCATTTGATTTAATTAGCTTTGTAGAATGCATTTGACTTTCATTTGATTCAAATAGCTTTGTCTGAATGTGATTGACTTTCATTTAATTTAATTAGGTTTTTTGGATATTTTTGACTTTAATTTGATTTAATTAGCTTTGTTGAATGTATTTGACTTTCATTTGATTCAAAAAGCTCTGTTTGAATGTGTTTGACTTACATTTCATTCAAATAGCTTTGTTTGAATGTGTTTAACTTTAAATTGATTCAATTAGCTTTGTAGATTAAATTTGACCTTTATTTGATTCAAAAAGATCTTTTTGAATGGGTTTGACTTTTATTTGATTCAATTAGCTCTGTTTGAATGTGTTCGTCTTTCATTTGATTCTATTAGGTTTGTTTGAATGTGTTTAAATTTCATTTGATTCAATTAGCTTTGTAGATTGCATTTGAATTTCATTTAATTCAAATAGCTTTGTTTGAATGGGTTTGACTTTCATTTGATTTAATTAGCTTTTTTTTTATTGTGTTTGACTTTCATTTGATTTAATTAGATTTTTTTAGATGTTTTTGACTTTCATTTGATTCAATTAGATTTGTAGAATGCATTTGAATTTCATTTGATACAAATAGCTTTGTCTGAATGTGTTTGACTTTCATTTGATTTAATTAGATTTTTTAGATGTTTTTTAACTTTCGTTTGATTCAATTAGCTTTGTTGAACGCATTTGACTTTCATTTTATTCAAAAAGCTCTATTTGAATGTGTTTGACTTAAATTTTATCCAATTAGCTTTGTTTCAATGTGTTTGACATTCATTTGATTCAATTAGCTTTGTAGATTGCGTTTGACCTTCATTTGATTCAAAAAGCTCTTTTTGAATGTGTTTGACTTTCATTTTATTTAATTAGCTCAAATTGAATGATTTTGACTTTCATTTGATTCAAATAGGTTTGTTTTTGAATGTGTTTGACTTTCATTTGATTCAATTGGCTTTGTTCGAATTTTTTTCACTTTCATTTGATTTAATTAGCTTTGTAGAATGCATTTGACTTTCATTTGATTCAAATAGCTTTGTCTGAATGTGATTGACTTTCATTTGATTTAATTAGGTTTTCTGGATATTTTTTACTTTAATTTGATTCAATTAGATTTTTTGAATGCATTTGACTTTCATTTGATTCAAAAAGCTCTGTTTGAATGTGTTTGACTTACATTTCATTCAAATAGCTTTGTTTGAATGTGTTTAACTTTCAATTGATTCAATTAGCTTTGTAGATTAAGTTTGACCTTAATTTGATTCAAAAAGATCTGTTTGAATGGGTTTGACTTTTATATGATTCAATTAGCTCTGCTTGAATGTGTTCGTCTTTCATTTGATTCTATTAGGTTTTTTTTGAATGTTTTTAAATTTCATTTGATTCAGTTAGCTTTGTAGATTGCATTTGACTTTCATTTAATTCAAATAGCTTTGTTTGAATGTGTTTGACTTTCATTTGATTTAATTAGCTTTTTTTTATTGTGTTTGACTTTCATTTGATTTAATTAGATTTTTTTTAGATGTTTTTTACTTTCATTTGATTCAATTAGGTTTGTTGAATGCATTTGACTTTCATTTGATTCAAAAAGCTTTGTTTGAATGTGTTTGACTTTCATTGGATTCACTTGGCTTTGTTCGATTATTTTTTACTTCCATTTGATTCAAATAGATTTGTAGAATGCATTTGACTTTCATTTGATTCAAATAGCTTTGTATGAATGTGTTTGACTTTTATTTGATTTAATTAGATTTTTTTAAATGTTTTTGACTTTCGTTTGATTCAATTAGCTTTGTTGAATGCATTTGACTTTAATTTGATTCAAAAAGCTCTGTTTGAATTTGTTTGACTTACATTTGATCTAATCAGCTTTGTTTGAATGTGTTTGACTTTCATTTGATTCAATTAGCTCTGTTTGAATGTCTTTGACTTTCATTTGATTCAATTAGGTTTGTTTGAATGTGTTTTACTTTCATTTGATTCAATTAGCTTTGTTTGAAAGTGATTGACTTTCATTTGATTCAATTGGCTTTATAGAATGCATTTGACTTTCATTTGAATCAAATAGTTTTGTTTGAATGTGTTTGACCTTTTATTGATTTAATTTGAATTTTTTTAGATGTTTTTACTTTCATTTGATTCAATTAGATTTATAGAATGCAATTGAATTTCATTTGATTCAAATAGCTTTGTCTGAATGTGTTTGTCTTTCATTTGATTTAATTAGATTTTTTTAAATGTTTTTGACTTTCGTTTGATTCAATTAGCTTTGTTGAATGCATTTGACTTTAATTTGATTCAAAAAGCTCTGTTTGAATGTGTTTTACTTACATTTGATCTAATCAGCGTTGTTTGAATGTGTTTGACTTTCATTTGATTCAATTAGCTTTGTTTGAATGTGTTTGACTTTCATTTGATTCAATTAGGTTTGTTTGTATGTGTTTGACTTTCATTTGATTCAATTGGCTTTTTTGGAATGTTTTTGACTTTCAATTTATTCAATTAGCTTTGTAGAAAGCATTTGACTTTCAATTGATTCAAATAGCTGTGTTTAAATGTGTTTGACTTTCATTTGATTCTATTAGGTTTGTTTGAATGTGTTTTACTATAATTTGATTCAATTAGCTTTGTTTAAATGTGTTTGACTTTCATTTGATTCAATTAGCTTTATACAATGCATTTGACTTTCATTTGATTCAATTAGCTCTGTTTGAATGTGTTCGTCTTTCATTTGATTCTATTAGGTTTGTTTGAATGCGTTTAACTTTCATTTGATTCAATTAGCTTTGTAGATTGCATTTGACTTTCATTTAATTCAAATAGCTCTGTTTGAATGTGTTCGTCTTTCATTTGATTCTATTAGGTTTGTTTGAATGCGTTTAACTTTCATTTGATTCAATTAGCTTTGTAGATTGCATTTAACTTTCATTTGATTTAATTAGCTTTTTTTTATTTTGTTTGACTTTCATTTGATTTAATTAGATTTTTTTATATGTTTTTGACTTTCATTTGATTTAATTAGCTTTTTTTTATTGTGTTTGACTTTCATTTGATTTAATTAGATTTTTTTTACATGTTTTTGACTTTCATTTGATTCAATTAGCTTTGTTGAATGCATTTGACTTTCATTTGATTCAAAAAGCTTTGTTAGAATGTGTTTGACTTTCATTGGATTCATTTGGCTTTGTTCGAATGTTTTTTACTTCCATTTGATTCAATTAGATTTGTAGCATGCATTTGACTTCCATTTTATTCAATTAGCACTGTTTGAATGTGTTTGACTTTCATTTGATTCAGATAGGTTTGTTTGAATATGTTTGACTTTCATTTGATTCAATTGGCTTTGTTCAAATGTTTTTTACTTTCATTTGATTCAATTAGCTTTGTTTAAATGTGTTTGACTTTCATTTGATTCAATTGCATTTGACTTTCATTTGATTCAATTAGCTTGTTTGAATGTGTTCGTCTTCATTTGATTATTAGGGTTGTTTGAATGCGTTTAACTTTCATTTGATTCAATTAGCTTTGTAGATTGCATTTGACTTTCATTTTATTCAAATAGATTTTTTTGAATGTGTTTGACTTTTATTTGATTTAATTAGCTTTTTTTTATTGTGTTTGACTTTCATTTGATTTAATTAGATTTTTTTACATGTTTTTGACTTTCATTTGATTCAATTAGTTTTGTTGAATGCATTTGACTTTCATTTGATTCAAAAAGCTTTGTTAAAATGTTTTTTACTTCCATTTGATTCAATTACCTTTGTATAATGCATTTGACTTTCATTTGATTCAAAAAGCTCTGTTTAAATGTGTTTGACTTTCATTTAATTCAATTAGCTTTATAGAATGCTTTTGACTTTCACTTGATTCAAATAGTTTTGTTTGAATGTGTTTGACCTTTTATTGATTTAATTTGAATTTTTTAGATGTTTTTTACTTTCATTTGAGTCAATTAGATTTGTAGAATGCATTTGATTTTCATTTGATTCAAATAGCTTTGTCTGAATGTGTTTGACTTTCATTTGATTTAATTAGATTTTTTTAGATGTTTTTGACTTTCGTTTGATTCAATTAGCTTTGTTGAATGCATTTGAGTTTTATTTGATTCAAAAAGCTCTGTTTGAATTTGTTTGACTTACATTTGATTCAATTAGCTTTGTTTGAATGTCTTTGACTTTCATATGATTCAATTAGCTTTCTTAAATTCATTTGACCTTCATTTGATTCAAAAAGCTCTTTTTGAATGTGTTTGACTTTCATTTGATTCAATTAGCTTTGTAGAATGCATTTGACTTTCATTTGATACAAATAGCTTTGTTTGAATGTGTTTGACTTTCATTTGATTTAATTAGGTTTTTTAGATGTTTTTGACTTTCATTTGATTCAATTAGATTTGTTGAATGTATTTGACTTTCATTTGATTCAAAAAGCTCTATTTGAATGTGTTTGACTTACATTTGATTCAATTAGCTTTTTTTGAATATGTTTGACTTTCATTTGATTCAATTAGCTTTCTTAAATGCATTTGACCTTCATTTGATTCAAAAAGCTCTTTTTCAATGTGTTTGACTTTCATTTTATTCAATTAGCACTGTTTGAATGTGTTTGACTTTCATTTGATTCAGATAGGTTTGTTTGAATGTGTTTGACTTTCATTTGATTCAATTGGCTTTGTTCAAATGTTTTTTACTTTCATTTGATTCAATTAGATTTGTAGAATACATTTGAATTTCATTTGATTCAAATAGCTTTGTCTGAATGTGTTTGACTGTCATTTGATTTAATTTGATTTTTTAAGATGTTTTTGACTTTTGTTTGATTCAATTAGCTTTGTTGAATGCATTTGACTTAAATTTGATTCAAAAAGCTCTGTTTGAATGTGTTTGACTTTCATTTGATTCAATTAGCTTTGTTTGAATGTGTTTGACTTTCATATGATTCAATTAAGTTTGTTTGAATGCGTTTGACTTTCATTTGATTCAATTGGCTTTGTTGGAATGTTTTTGACTTTCATTTGATTCAATTAGCTTTGTAGAAAGCAATTAACTTTCATTTGATTCAAATAGCTGTGTTTGAATGTGTTTGACTTTCATTTGATTCAACTAGCTTTGTTGAATGCATTTGACTTTCATTTGATTCAAAAAGCTCTGTTTGAATGTGTTTGACTTACATTTGATTCAATTAGCTTTGTTTGGATGTGTTTGACTGTCATTTGATTCAATTAGCTCTGTTTGAATGTCTTTGACTTTCATTTGATTCAATTAGGTTTGTTTGAATGTGTTTTACTTTAATTTGATTCAATTAGCTTTGTTTAAATGTGTTTGACTTTCATTTGATTCAATTAGCTTTATAGAATGCTTTTGACTTTCATTTGATTCAAATAGTTTTGTTTGAATGAGTTTGACCTTTTATTGATTTAATTTGAATTTTATAGATGTTTTTACTTTCATTTGATTCAATTAGATTTGTAGAATGCATTTGAATTTCATTTGATTCAAATAGCTTTGTCTGAATGTGTTTGACTTTCATTTGATTTAATTAGATTTTTTTAGATGTTTTTGACTTTCGTTTGATTCAATTAGCTTTGTTGAATGCATTTGATTTTAATTTGATTCAAAAAGCTCTGTTTGAATGTGTTTGACTTACATTTGATCTAATCAGCTTTGTTTGAATGTGTTTGACTTTCATTTGATTCAATTAGATTTGTTTGAATGTGTTTGACTTACATTTGGTTCAATTAGGTTTGTTTGAATGTGTTTGACTTTCAATTTATTCAATTGGCTTTGTTTGAATGTTTTTGACTTTCATTTGAATTAATTAGCTTTGTAGAAAGCATTTGACTTTTATTTGATTTAAATAGGTTTTTTTAAATGTGTTTGACTTTCATTTGATTTTATTAGGTTTTTTCAGATGGTTTTTACTTTCATTTGATTCAATTAGCTTTGTTGAATGCATTTGACTTTCAATTGATTCAAAAAGCTCTGTTTGAATGTGTTTGACTTTCATTTGATTCAATTAGCTTTGTAGAATGCATTAAAGTTTCATTTGATTCAATTAGCTTTGTTTGAATGCTTTTCTGTTTCAATTGATTCAATTAGCTTTGTAAAATGCATTTGACTTTCATTTGATTAAATTAGCTTTGTTTCAATGTGTTTGACTTACACTTGATCCAATTAGCTTTGTTTCAATGTGTTCGACTTTCATTTGATTCAATAAGCTTTCTAGATTGCATTTGACCGTCATTTGATTCAAAAAGCTCTTTTGAATGTGCTTGACTTTCATTTGATTCAATTAGGTCAGTTTGAATGTGTTTGACTTTCATTTGATTCAATTAGGTTTGTTTGAATGTGTTTGACTTTCATTTGATTCAATTGGCTTTGTTGGAATGTTTTTGACTTTCATTTGATTCAATTAGCTTTGAAGAATGCATTTCACTTTCATTTGATTCAAATAGTTTAGTTTGAATGTGTTTGACTTTCATTGGATTCATTTGGCTTTGTTCGAATGTTTTTTACTTTCATTTGATTCAATAAGATTCGTAGAATGCATTTGACTTTCATTTGATTCAAATAGCTTTGTTTGAATGTGTTTTACTTTCATTTGATTTAATTAGGTTTTTTTAGATGTTTTTGACTTTCATTTGATTCAATTAGTTTTGTTTGAATGTGTTTGACTTTCATTTGATTTAATTAGCTTTGTAGATTGCATTTGACCTTCATTTGATTCAAAAAGCTCTTTTTGAATGTGTTTGACTTTCATTTGATTCAATTACCTATGTTTGAATGTGTTTGACTGTCATTTGATTTAATTAGACTTGTTTGAATGTGTTTTACTTTCATTTGATTCAATTAGCTTTGTTTGGATGTGTTTGACTTTCATTTGATTCAATTAGCTTTATAAAATACATTTGACTTTCACTTGATTCAAATAGTTTTGTTTGAATGTGTTTGACCTTTTATTGATTTAATTTGAATTTTTTAGATGTTTTTTACTTTCATTTGAGTCAATTAGATTTGTAGAATGCATTTGACTTTCATTTGATTCAAATAGCTTTATCTGAATGTGTTTGACTTTCATTTGATTTAATTAGATTTTTTTAGATGTTTTTGACTTTCGTTTGATTCAATTAGCTTTGTTGAATGCATTTGACTTTAATTTGATTCAAAAAGCTCTGTTTGAATGTGTTTGACTTACATTTGATCTAATCAGCTTTGTTTGAATAGGTTTGACTTTCATTTAATTCAATTAGATTTGTTTGAATGTGTTTGACTTTCATTTGATTCAATTAGGTTTGTTTGAATGTGTTTGACTTTCATTTTATTCAATTGGCTTTGTTGGAATGTTTTTGACTTTCATTTGATTTAATTAGCTTTGTAGAAAGCATTTGACTTTTATTTGATTTAAATAGCTTTGTTTAAATGTGTTTGACTTTCATTTGATTTAATTAGGTTTTTTTAGATGTTTTTTACTTTCATTTGATTCAATTAGCTTTGTTGAATGCATTTGACTTTCAATTGATTCAAAAAGCTCTATTTGAATGTGTTTGACTTACATTTGATCCAATTAGCTTTGTTTCAATGTGTTTGACTTTCATTTGATTCAATAAGCTTTATAGATTGCATTTGACCGTCATTTAATTCAAAAAGCTCTTTTGAATGTTTTTGACTTTCATTTGATTCAATTAGCTTTGAAGAATGCATTTGACTTTCATTTGATTCAAATAGTTTAGTTTGAATGTGTTTGACTTTCATTGGATTCATTTGGCTTTGTTCGAATGTTTTTTACTTTCATTTGATTCAATAAGATTTGTAGAATGCATTTGACTTTCATTTGATTCAAATAGCTTTGATTTGAATGTGTTTGACTTTCATTTGATTTAATTAGCTTTGTAGATTGCATTTGACCTTCATTTGATTCAAAAAGCTCTTTTTGAATGTGTTTGACTTTCATTTGATTCAATTAGGTCTGTTTGAATGTGTTTGACTGTCATTTGATTTAATTAGACTTGTTTGAATGTGTTTTACTTTCATTTGATTCAATTAGCTCTGTTTGAATGTGTTCGTCTTTCATTTGATTCTATTAGGTTTGTTTGAATGCGTTTAACTTTCATTTGATTCAATTAGCTTTGTAGATTGCATTTGACTTTCATTTAATTCAAATAGCTTTGTTTGAATGTGTTTGACTTTCATTTGATTTAATTAGCTTTTTTTTTATTGTGTTTGACTTTCATTTGATTTAATTAGATTTTTTTACATGTTTTTGACTTTCATTTGATTTAATTAGCTTTGTTGAATGCATTTGACTTTCATTTGATTCAAAAAGCTTTGTTAGAATGTGTTTGACTTTCATTAGATTCATTTGGCTTTGTTCGAATGTTTTTTACTTCCATTTGATTCAATTAGCTTTGTAGAATGCATTTGACTTTCATTCGATTCAAATAGCTTTGTTTGAATGTGTTTGACTTTCATTTGATTCAATATGATTTGTAGAATGCATTTGAATTTCATTTGATTCAAATAGCTTTGTCTGAATGTGTTTGACTTTCATTTGATTTAATTAGATTTTTTTAGATGTTTTTGACTTTCGTTTGATTCAATTAGCTTTGTTGAATGCATTTGATTTTAATTTGATTCAAAAAGCTCTTTTTTAATGTGTTTGACTTACATTTGATCTAATCAGCTTTGTTTGAATGTGTTTGACTTTCATTAGATTCAAATAGCTTTGTCTGAATGTGTTTGACTTTCTTTTAATTTAATTAGTTTTTTTAGATGCTTTTGACTTTCGTTTGATTCAATTAGCTTTGTTGAATGCATTTGACTTTAATTTGATTCAAAAAGCTCTGTTTGAATGTGTTTGACTTTCATTTGATTCAATTAGATTTGTTTGAATGTGTTTGACTTTCATTTGATTCAATTAGGTTTGTTTCAATGTGTTTGACTTTCATTTTATTCAATTGGCTTTGTTGGAATGTTTTTGACTTTTATTTGATTTAATTAGCTTTGTAGAAAGCATTTGACTTTTATTTGATTCAATTAGCTTTGTTGAATGCATTTGACTTTCAATTGATTCAAAAAGCTCTGTTTAAATGTGTTTGACTTACATTTGATCCAATTAGCTTTGTTTCAATGTGTTTGACTTTCATTTGATTCAATAAGCTTTGTAGATTGCATTTGACCGTCATTTGATTCAAAAAGCTCTTTTCAATGTGTTTGACTTTCATTTGATTCAATTAGGTCTGTTTGAATGTGTTTGACTTTCAATAGATTCAATTAGGTTTGTTTGAATGTGTTTGACTTTCATTTGATTCAATCGGCTTTGTTGGAATATTTTTGACTTTCATTTGATTCAATTAGCTTTGAAGAATGCATTTGACTTTCATTTGATTCAACTAGTTTAGTTTGAATGTGTTTGACTTTCATTGGATTCATTTGGCTTTGTTCGAATGTTTTTTACATTCATTTGATTCAATTAGCTTTGTAGAATGCATTTGACTTTCATTTGATTCAAATAGCTTTGTTTGAATGTGTTTGACTTCCATTTGACTTAATTAGGTTTTTTTAGATGTTTTTGACTTTCATTTGATTCAATTATTTTTGTTTGAATGTGTTTGACTTTCATTTGATTCAATTAGTTTTGTTTGAATGTGTTTTGACTTTCATTTGATTTAATTAGTTTTGTAGATTGCATTTGACCTTCATTTGATTCAAAAAGCTCTTTTTGAATGTGTTTGACTTTCATTTGATTCAATTACCTCTGTTTGAATGTGTTTGACTGTCATTTGATTTAATTAGACTTGTTTGAATGTGTTTTACTTTTATTTGATTCAATTAGCTTTGTTTGGATGTGTTTGACTTTCATTTGATACAATTAGCTTTATAAAATGCATTTGACTTTCACTTGATTCAAATAGTTTTGTTTGAATGTGTTTGACCTTTTATTGATTTAATTTGAATTTTTTAGATGTTTTTTTACTTTCATTTGAGTCAATTAGATTTGTAGAATGCATTTGATTTTCATTTGATTCAAATAGCTTTGTCTGAATGTGTTTGACTTTCATTTGATTTAATTAGATTTTTTTAGATGTTTTTGACTTTCGTTTGATTCAATTAGCGTTGTTGAATGCATTTGAGTTTTATTTGATTCAAAAAGCTCTGTTTAAATGTGTTTGACTTACATTTGATTCAATTAGCTTTGTTTGAATGTGTTTGACTTTCATTTGATTCAATTAGCTTTCTTAAATGCATTTGACCTTCATTTGATTCAAAAAGCTCTTTTTAAATATGTTTGACTTTCATTTTACTCAATTAGCACTGTTTGAATGTGTTTGACTTTCATTTGATTCAGATAGGTTTGTTCGAATGTGTTTGACTTTCATTTGATTCAATTGGCTTTTTTCAAATGTTTTTTTTTACTTTCATTAGATTCAATTAGATTTGTAGAATGCATTTGACTTTCATTGATTCAAATAGCTTTGTTTGAATGTGTTTGACTTTCATTTGATTCAATTAGGTTTGTTTGAATGTGTTTGACTTTCATTTGATTCAATTGGCTTTGTTCAAATGTTTTTTACTTTCATTTGATTCAATTAGATTTGTAGAATGCATAGGACTTTCATTTGATTCAAATAGCTTTGTCTGAATGTGTTTGACTTTCATTTGATTTAATTAGATTTTTTTAAATGTTTTTGACTTTCATTTGATTCAATGAGCTTTGTTGAATGCATTTGACTTTCATTTGATTCAAAAAGCTTTGTTTGAATGTATTTGACTTACATTTGATTCAATTAACTTTGTTTGAATGTGTTTGACTTTCATTTGATTTGATTAGCTTTGCAGATTGCATTTGACCTTCATTTGATTCAAAAAAACTCTTTTTGAATGTGTTTGACTTTCATTTGATTCAATTAGCTCTGTTTGAATGTGTTTGACTTTCATTTGATTCAATTAGGTTTGTTTTAATGTGTTTTACTTTCATTTGATTCAATTAGCTTTGTTTGAATGTGTTTGAATTTCATTTGATTCAATTAGCTTTATAAAATGCATTTGACTTTCATTTGATTCAAATAGTTTTGTTTGAATGTGTTTGACCTTTTATTGATTTAATTTGAATTTTTTAGATGTTTTTTACTTTCATTTGATTCAATTAGATTTGTAGAATGCATATGACTTTCAGTTGATACAAATAGCTTTGTCAGAATGTGTTTGACTTTCATTTGATTTAATTAGATTTTTTAGATCTTTTTGACTTTCGTTTGATTCAATTAGCTTTGTTGAACGCATTTGACTTTCGTTTTATTCAAAAAGTTCTATTTGAATGTTTTTAACTTAAGTTTTATCCAATTAGCTTTGTTTCAATGTGTTTGACTTTCATTTGATTCAATTAGCTTTGTAGATTGCGTTTGACCTTCATTTGATTCAAAATGCTCTTTTTGAATGTGTTTGACTTTCATTTTATTTAATTAGCTCTGTTTGAATGATTTTGACTTTCATTTGATTCAATTAGGTTTGTTTGAATGTGTTTGACTTTCATTTGATTCAATTGGCTTTGTTCGAATGTTTTTGACTTTCATTTGATTTAATTAGCTTTGTAGAATGCATTTGACTTTCATTTGATTCAAATGGCTTTGTCTGAATGTGATTGACTTTCATTTGATTTAATTAGGTTTTTTTTGGATATTTTTGTCTTTAATTTGATTCAATTAGCTTTGTTGAATGCATTTGACTTTCATTTGATTCAAAAAGCTCTGTTTGAATGTGTTTGACTTACATTTCATTCAAATAGCTTTGTTTGAATGTGTTTAACTTTCAATTGATTCAATTAGCTTTGTAGATTAAATTTGACCTTAATTTGATTCAAAAAGATCTTTTTGAATGGGTTTGACTTTTATTTGATTCAATTAGCTCATTTTGAATGTTTTCGTCTTTCATTTGATTCTATTAGGTTTGTTTGAATGTGTTTAAATTTCATTTGATTAATTAGCTTTGTAGATTGCATTTGACTTTCATTTAATTCAAATAGCTTTGTTTGAATGTGTTTGACTTTCATTTGATTTAATTAGCTTTTTTTTATTTTGTTTGACTTTCATTTGATTTAATTAGATTTTTTTAGATGTTTTTTACTTTCATTTGATTCAATTAGCTTTGTTGAATGCATTTGACTTTCATTTGATTCAAAAAGCTATGTTTGAATGTGTTTGACTTTCATTGGATTCAATTGGCTTTATTCGATTGTTTTTTACTTCCATTTGATTCAAATAGATTTGTAGAATGCATTTTACTATCATTTGATTCAAATAGCTTTGTTTGAATGTGTTTGACTTTCATTTGATTTAATTAGGTTTTTTTAGATTTTTTTGACTTTCATTTGATTTAATTAGCTTTGTTGAATGCATTTGACTTTCATTTGATTCAAAAAGCTCTATTTGAATGTGTTTGACTTACATTTGATTCAATTAGCTTTGTTTAAATGTGTTTGACTTTCATTTGATTCAATTAGCTCTTTTTGAATGTCTTTGACTTTCATTTGATTCAATTAGGTTTGTTTGAATGTGTTTTACTTTCATTTGATTCAATTAGCTTTGTTTGAAAGTGTTTGACTTTAATTTGATTCAATTGGCTTTATAGAATGCTTTTGACTTTCATTTGATTCAAATAGTTTTGTTTGAATGTGTTTGACCTTTTATTGATTTAATTTGAATTTTTTACATGTTTTTTCCTTTCATTTGATTCAATTAGATTTGTAGAATGCATTTGAATTTCATTTGATTCAAATAGCTTTGTCTGAATGTGTTTGTCTTTCATCTGATTTAATTAGATTTTTTTTAAATGTTTTTGACTTTTGTTTGAGTCAATTAGCTTTGTTGAATGCATTTGACTTTAATTTGATTCAAAAAGCTCTCTTTAAATGTGTTTGACTTACATTTGATCTAATCAGCTTTGTTTGAATGTGTTTGACTTTCATTTGATTTAACTAGCTTTGTTTGAATGTGTTTGACTTTCATTTGATTCAATTAGGTTTGTTTGAATGTGTTTGACTTTCATTTGATTCAATTGGCTTTTTTGGAATGTTTTTTACTTTCATTTGATTCAATTAGCTTTGTAGAAAGCATTTGACTTTCAATTGATTCAAATAGCTGTGTTTGAATGTGTTTGACTTTCATTTGATTCAATTAGCTCTGTTTGAATTTGTTTGACTTTCATTTGATTCTATTAGGTTTGTTTGAATGTGTTTTACTATAATTTGATTCAATTAGCTTTGTTTAAATGTGTTTGACTTTCATTCGATTCAATTAGCTTTATAGAATGCATTTGACTTTCATTTGATTCAATTAGCTCTGTTTGAATGTGTTCGTCTTTCATTTGATTCTATTAGGTTTGTTAGAATGCGTTTAACTTTCATTTGATTCAATTAGCTTTGTAGATTGCATTTGACTTTCATTTAATTCAAATAGCTTTGTTTGAATATGTTTGACTTTCATTTGATTTAATTAGCTTTTTTTTATTGTGTTTGAGTTTCATTTGATTTAATTAGATTTTTTTACATGTTTTTGACTTTCATTTGATTTAATTAGCTTTTTTTTTATTGTGTTTGACTTTCATTTGATTTAATTAGATTTTTTTTACATGTTTTTGACTTTCATTTGATTCAATTAGCTTTGTTGAATGCATTTGACTTTCATTTGATTCAAAAAGCTTTGTTAGAATGTGTTTGACTTTCACTGGATTTATTTTGCTTTGTTCGAATGTTTTTTACTTCCATTTGATTCAATTAGATTTGTAGAATGCATTTGACTTTCATTCGATTCAAATAGCTTTGTCTGAATGTGTTTGACTTTCATTTGATTTAATTAGGTTTTTTAGATGTTTTTGACTTTCATTTCATTCAATTAGCTTTGTTAAATGCATTTGACTTTCATTTGATTCAAAAAGCTCTGTTTGGATGTGTTTGACTTACATTTGATTCAATTACCTTTGTTTGAATCTGTTTGACTTTCATTTGATTCATTTAGGTTTGTTTTAATGTGTTTTACTTTCATTTGATTCAATTAGCTTTGTTTGAATGAGTTTGACTTTCATTTGATACAATTAGCTTTATAGAATGCATTTGACTTTCATTTGATTCAAATAGTTTTGTTTGAATGTGTTTGACCTTTTATTGATTTAATTTGAATTTTTTAGATGTTTTTTACTTTCATTTGATTCAATTAGATTTGTAGAATGCATATGACTTTCAGTTGATACAAATAGCTTTGTCTGAATGTGTTTGACTTTCATTTGATTTAATTAGATTTTTTTAGATGTTTTTTGACTTTCGTTTGATTCAATTAGCTTTGTTGAACGCATTTGACTTTCATTTTATTCAAAAAGCTCTATTTGAATGTGTTTGACTTAAGTTTTATCTAATTAGCTTTGTTTCAATGTGTTTGACTTTCATTTGATTCAATTAGCTTTGTAGATTGCGTTTGACCTTCATTTGATTCAAAAAGCTCTTTTTGAATGTGTTTGACTTTCATTTTATTTAATTAGCTCTGTTTGAATGATTTTGACTTTCATTTGATTCAATTAGGTTTGTTTGAATGTGTTTGACTTTCATTTGATTCAATTGGCTTTGTTCCAATGTTTTTTACTTTCATTTGATTTAATTAGCTTTGTAGAATGCATTTGACTTTCATTTGATTTAAATAGCTTTGTCTGAATGTGATTGACTTTCATTTGATTTAATTAGGTTTTTTTTGGATATTTTTGACTTTAATTTGATTCAATTAGCTTTGTTGAATGCATTTGACTTTCATTTGATTCAAAAAGCTCTGTTTGAATGTGTTTGACTTACATTTCATTCAAATAGCTTTGTTTGAATGTGTTTAACTTTCAATTGATTCAATTAGCTTTGTAGATTAAATTTGACCTTAATTTGATTCAAAAAGATCTTTTTTGAATGGGTTTGACTTTTATTTAATTCAATTAGCTCATTTTTAATGTGTTCGTCTTTCATTTGATTCTATTAGGTTTGTTTGAATGTGATACAAATCACGAAAGTCCTATTAGTCCTAGTCACAATTTTCATCCAAGTCCAAGCACAAGTCCAAGTTACGGTTTATCCAAAGAAGTGATACTTGCGAAATCATTTGAAGACCAAACCTTGGGTTCTTTTGCTGCCCATGGTCCGTTTGGTTTTAATCATGGATTTACTTGCTTAATTGCTCATTAAGCACGTTAATTGAAGCATTTTGAACAGCCATTTCAGTTGAGAGGAACTCAAGGAGAAACTTCAATGCATGAATTATGAAAGGGGCGTGAATCAAGGGGGGGGTTACAAATGCACCTCCAACGGTTTTCTTGCTGAATTTGTGGCTGTTTGCTTAGCTCATTTACATGCGTTTAATAAGGACGTTAAGGGGCTTATGAAGACTAAAAAGGCTGCTGCACTTAGACGTACTTTAGGCTTAGTTTCATTTTCGTTGTTTAAAGCTTTAATAAAATCAGTTTTGCTTTTTAAGTTAAGCAATGATTGTTAGTTCTTTTAGTTGCTTATAAAAGGCATGTAATTGTAGTTTGTAATCAGATTTTGATCAATGAAAAAGAGCTTTTGCTTGAACTTAAAAACTGATTATTTGTTTGTGAAATAACCGGTTTTTGTACCAAGTTAGACTTGAAGAGATTGAGTGGTCAAGTGAGTAATCCTTCCATACAATTTGAACTTAGTTGGTTGAGTGAGAAATCCTTGCCTTCATATCCTTGTTTGTTAAGTGAGTAATCCTTACAAACCTACACCTAAATTCTACATAAACGTACCTAAACACCAACCTAAAATCAATCCTTTGCTTAAGCTTGATTCATTAACTTGTTTAAACTAATTTCATCTATTAGTTTTTACATCAGTTTGACTTTCATTTGATTCAATTAGTGTTGTTTGAATGTGTTTGACTTTCATTTGATTCAATTAGGTTTGTTTTAATGTGTTTTACTTTCATTTGATTCAATTAGCTTTGTTTGAAATGTTTGACTTTCATTTGATTCAATTAGGTTTGTTTGAATTTGTTTGACTTTCATTTGATTCAATTGGCTTTGTTCAAATGTTTTTTACTTTCATTTGATTCAATTAGATTTGTAGAATGCATTTGAATTTCATTTGATTCAAATAG
>NW_018745096.1:0-19508 GCF_001683475.1 Chenopodium quinoa
ATTCTACAAAGCTAATTGAATCAAATGAAAGTCAAACACATTCAAACAAAGCTATTTGAATCAAATGAAAGTCAAATACATTCTACAAAGCTAATTGAATTAAATGAAAGTCAAACACATTCAAACAAAGCTAAATGAATCAAATAAAGTTAAATACATTCAAACAAAGCTAATGAATCATATGAAAGTCAAACACATTCAAACAAAGCTAATTGAATCAAATGAAAGTCAAACACATTCAATCAAAGCTATTTGAATCAAATGAGAGTCAAATACATTCAAACAAAGCTAATTAAATCAAATAAAAGTCAAATACATTCAAACAAAGCAAATTAAATCAAATAAAAGTCAAATACATTCTACAAAGCTAATTGAATCAAATGAAAGTCAAACACATTTAAACAAAGCTATTGAATCAAATAAAAGTCAAATACATTCTACAAAGCTAATTGAATCAAATGAATGTCAAACACATTCAAACAAAGCTATTTGAATCAATGAGAGTCAAATACATTCAAACAAAGCTAATTAAATCAAATAAAAGTTAAACACATTCTACAAAGCTAATTGAATCAAATGAAAGTCAAACACATTCAAAACAAAGCTAATTGAATCAAATGAAAGTCAAAATATTCTACAAAGCTAATTGAATCAAATGAAAGTCAAACACATTTAAACAAAGCTATTTGAATCAAATGAAAGTCAAACACATTCAATCAAAGCTATTTGAATCAAATGAGAGTCAAATACATTCAAACAAGCTAATTAAATCAAATAAAAGTCAAATACATTCAAACAAGCAATTAAATCAAATAAAAGTCAAATACATTCTACAAAGCTAATTGAATCAAATGAAAGTCAAACACATTTAAACAAAGCTATTGGAATCAAATAAAAGTCAAATACATTCTACAAAGCTAATTGAATCAAATGAATGTCAAACACATTCAAACAAAGCTATTTGATTCAAATGAGAGTCAAATACATTCAAACAAAGCTAATTAAATCAAATAAAAGTTAAATACATTCTACAAAGCTAATTGAATCAAATGAAAGTCAAACACATTCAAACAAAGCTTTTTAATTTAAATGAAAGTCAAATACATTCAACAAAGCTAATTGAATCAAATGAAAGTCAAACACATTCAAAAAAGCTATTTGAATCAAATGAAAGTCAAATACATTCTACAAAGCTAATTCAAATGAAAGACAAAGAATCAAATGAAAGTCAAATACATTCTACAAAGCTAATTGAATCAAATGAAAGTCAAACACATTCAAACAAAGCTATTTGAATCAAATGAGAGTGAAATAAATTCAAACAAAGCTAATTTAATCAAATAAAAGTAAAATATATTCTACAAAGCTAATTGAATCAAATGAAAGTCAAACACATTCAAACAAAGCTTTTTAATTTAAATGAAAGTCAAATACATTCTACAAAGCTAATTGAATCAAATGAAAGTCAACACATTCAAACAAAGCTATTGAATCAAATGAAAGTCAAAATACATTCTTCAAAGCTAATTGAATCAAATGAAAGTCAAACACATTCAAACAAAGCTATTTGAATCAAATGAAAGTCAAATACATTCTTCAAAGCTAATTGAATTAAATAAAAGTCAAACACATTCAAGCAAAGCTAAATGAATCAAATGGAAGTCAAACACTTTCAACAAAGCTAATTGAATCATATGAAAGTCAAACACATTCAAACAAAGCTAATTGAATCAAATGAAGGTCAAACACATTCAATCAAAGCAATTTGAATCAAATGAGAGTCAAATACATTCAAACAAAGCTAATTAAATCAAATAAAAGTCAAATACATTCAACAAAGCAAATTAAATCAAATAAAATTCAAATACATTCTACAAAGCTAATTGAATCAAATGAAAGTCAAACACATTTAAACAAAGCTATTGGAATCAAATAAAAGTCAAAGACATTCTACAAAGCTAATTGAATCAAATGAAAGTCAAACACATTCAAAGTAAGCTATTTGAATAAAATGAAATTCAAATATTTTCTACAAAGCTAATTGAATTAAATGAAAGTCAAACACATTTTAAACAAAGCTATTTGAATCAAATGAAAGTCAAACACATTCAATCAAAGCTATTTGAATCAAATGAGAGTCAAATACATTCAAACAAAGCTAATTAAATCAAATAAAAGTCAAATACATTCAAACAAAGCAAATTAAATCAAATAAAAGTCAAATACATTCTACAAAGCTAATTGAATCAAATGAAAGTCAAACACATTTAAACAAAGCTATTGGAATCAAATAAAAGTCAAATACATTCTACAAAGCTAATTGAATCAAATGAATGTCAAACACATTCAAACAAAGCTATTTGAATCAAATGAGGGTCAAATACATTCAAACAAAGCTAATTAAATCAAATAAAAGTTAAATACATTCTACAAAGCTAATTGAATCAAATGAAAGTCAAACACATTCAAACAAAGCTATTTGAATCAAATGAAAGTCAAATACATTCTACAAAGCTAATTGAATTAAATGAAAGTCAAACACATTCAAACAAAGCTAAATGAATTAAATAAAGTTAAACACATTCAAACAAAGCTAATTGAATCATATGAAAGTCAAACACATTCAAACAAAGCTAATTGAATCAAATGAAAGTCAAACACATTCAATCAAAGCTATTTGAATCAAATGAGAGTCAAATACATTCAAACAAAGCTAAATAAATCAAATAAAAGTCAAATACATTCAAACAAAGCAAATTAAATCAAATAAAAGTCAAATACATTCTACAAAGCTAATTGAATCAAATGAAAGTCAAACACATTTAAACAAAGCTATTGGAATCAAATAAAAGTCAAATACATTCTACAAAGCTAATTGAATCAAATGAAAGACAAACACATTCAAACAAAGCTATTTGAATCAAATGAGAGTGAAATAAATTCAAACAAAGCTAATTTAATCAAATAAAAGTAAAGTACATTCTACAAAGCTAATTGAATCAAATAAAAGTCAAACACATTCAAAAAAAGCTTTTTAATTTAACTGAAAAGTCAAATACATTCTACAAAGCTAATTGAATCAAATGAAAGTCAAACACATTCAAACAAAGCTATTTGAATCAAATGAAAGTCAAATACATTCTACAAAGCTAATTGAATTAAATGAAAGTCAAACACATTCAAACAAAGCTAAATGAATCAAATAAAGTTAAATACATTCAAACAAAGCTAATTGAATCATATGAAAGTCAAAACACATTCAAACAAAGCTAATTGAATCAAATGAAAGTCAAACACATTCAATCAAAGCTATTTGAATCAAATGAGAGTCAAATACATTCAAACAAAGCTAATTAAATCAAATAAAAGTCAAATACATTCAAACAAAGCAAATTAAATCAAATAAAAGTCAAATACATTCTACAAAGCTAATTGAATCAAATGAAAGTCAAACACATTTAAACAAAGCTATTGGAATCAAATAAAAAGTCAAATACATTCTACAAAGCTAATTGAATCAAATGAATGTCAAACACATTCAAACAAAGCTATTTGAATCAAATGAGAGTCAAATACATTCAAACAAAGCTAATTAAATCAAATAAAAGTTAAACACATTCTACAAAGCTAATTGAATCAAATGAAAGTCAAACACATTCAAACAAAGCTAATTGAATCAAATGAAAGTCAAATATATTCTACAAAGCTAATTGAATCAAATGAAAGTCAAACACATTTAACAAAGCTATTTGAATCAAATGAAAGTCAAACACATTCAATCAAAGCTATTTGAATCAAATGAAGTCAAATACATTCAACAAAGCTAATTAAATCAAATGAGAGTCAAATACATTCAAACAAAGCTAATTAAATCAAATAAAAGTTAAATACATTCTACAAAAGCTAATTGAATCAAATGAAAGTCAAACACATTCAAACAAAGCTTTTTAATTTAAAATGAAAGTCAAATACATTCAACAAAGCTAATTGAATCAAATGAAAGTCAAACACATTCAAACAAAGCTATTTGAATCAAATGAAAGTCTAATACATTCTACAAAGCTAATTGAGTCAAATGAAAGTCAAACACATTCAAACAAAGCTATTTGAATCAAATGAAAGTCAAATACATTCTACAAAGCTAATTGAATCAAATGAATGTCAAACACATTCAAAACAAAGCTATTTTAATCAAATAAGAGTCAAATACATTCAAACAAAGCTAATTAAATCAAATAAAAGTCAAATACATTCTACAAAGCTAATTGAATCAAATGAAAGTTAAACACATTCAAACAAAGCTAATTGAATCAAATGAAAGTCAAATATATTCTACAAAGCTAATTGAATCAACTGAAAGTCAAACACATTCAAACAAAGCTATTTGAATCAAATGAAAGTCAAATACATTCTACAAAGCTAATTGAATCAAATGAAAGTCAAACACATTCAAACAAAGCTATTTGAATCAAATGAGAGTGAAATAAATTCAAACAAAGCTAATTTAATCAAATAAAAGTAAAGTACATTCTACAAAGCTAATTGAATCAAATAAAAGTCAAACACATTCAAACAAAGCTTTTTAATTTAACTGAAAGTCAAATACATTCTACAAAGCTAATTGAATCAAATGAAAGTCAAACACATTCAAACAAAGCTATTTGAATCAAATGAAAGTCAAATACATTCTACAAAGCTAATTGAATTAAATGAAAGTCAAACACATTCAAACAAAGCTAAATGAATCAAATAAAGTTAAACACATTCAAACAAAGCTAATTGAATCATATGAAAGTCAAAACACATTCAAACAAAGCTAATTGAATCAAATGAAAGTCAAACACATTCAATCAAAGCTATTTGAATCAAATGAGAGTCAAATACATTCAAACAAAGCTAATTAAATCAAATAAAAGTCAAATACATTCAAAACAAAGCAAATTAAATCAAATAAAAGTCAAATACATTCTACAAAGCTAATTGAATCAAATGAAAGTCAAACACATTTAAACAAAGCTATTGGAATCAAATAAAAGTCAAATACATTCTACAAAGCTAATTGAATCAAATGAATGTCAAACACATTCAAACAAAGCTATTTGAATCAAATGAGAGTCAAATACATTCAAACAAAGCTAATTAAATCAAATAAAAGTTAAACACATTCTACAAAGCTAATTGAATCAAATGAAAGTCAAACACATTCAAACAAAGCTAATTGAATCAAATGAAAGTCAAATATATTCTACAAAGCTAATTGAATCAAATGAAAGTCAAACACATTTAAACAAAGCTATTTGAATCAAATGAAAGTCAAACACATTCAATCAAAGCTATTTGAATCAAATGAGAGTCAAATACATTCAAACAAAGCTAATTAAATCAAATAAAAGTCAAATACATTCAAACAAAGCAAATTAAATCAAATAAAAGTCAAATACATTCTACAAAGCTAATTGAATCAAATGAAAGTCAAACACATTTAAACCAAGCTATTGGAATCAAATAAAAGTCAAATACATTCTACAAAGCTAATTGAATCAAATGAATGTCAAACACATTCAAACAAAGCTATTTGAATCAAATGAGGGTCAAATACATTCAAACAAAGCTAATTAAATCAAATAAAAGTTAAATACATTCTACACAAAGCTAATTGAATCAAATGAAAGTCAAACACATTCAAACAAAGCTATTTGAATCAAATGAAAGTCAAATACATTCTACAAAGCTAATTGAATTAAATGAAAGTCAAACACATTCAAACAAAGCTAAATGAATTAAATAAAGTTAAACACATTCAAACAAAGCTAATTGAATCATATGAAAGTCAAACACATTCAAACAAAGCTAATTGAATCAAATGAAAGTCAAACACATTCAATCAAAGCTATTTGAATCAAATGAGAGTCAAATACATTCAAACAAAGCTAATTAAATCAAATAAAAGTCAAATACATTCAAACAAAGCAAATTCAATCAAATAAAAGTCAAATACATTCTACAAAGCTAATTGAATCAAATGAAAGTCAAACACATTTAAACAAAGCTATTGGAATCAAATAAAAGTCAAATACATTCTACAAAGCTAATTGAATCAAATGAAAGACAAACACATTCAAACAAAGCTATTTGAATCAAATGAGAGTGAAATAAATTCAAACAAAGCTAATTTAATCAAATAAAAGTAAAGTACATTCTACAAAGCTAATTGAATCAAATAAAAGTCAAACACATTCAAAAAAAGCTTTTTAATTTAACTGAAAGTCAAATACATTCTACAAAGCTAATTGAATCAAATGAAAGTCAAACACATTCAAACAAAGCTATTTGAATCAAATGAAAGTCAAATACATTCTACAAAGCTAATTGAATTAAATGAAAGTCAAACACATTCAAACAAAGCTAAATGAATCAAATAAAGTTAAATACATTCAAACAAAGCTAATTGAATCATATGAAAGTCAAACACATTCAAACAAAGCTAATTGAATCAAATGAAAAGTCAAACACATTCAATCAAAGCTATTTGAATCAAATGAGAGTCAAATACATTCAAACAAAGCTAATTAAATCAAATAAAAGTCAAATACATTCAAACAAAGCAAATTAAATCAAATAAAAGTCAAATACATTCTACAAAGCTAATTGAATCAAATGAAAGTCAAACACATTTAAACAAAGCTATTGGAATCAAATAAAAGTCAAATACATTCTACAAAGCTAATTGAATCAAATGAATGTCAAACACATTCAAACAAAGCTATTTGAATCAAATGAGAGTCAAATACATTCAAACAAAGCTAATTAAATCAAATAAAAGTTAAACACATTCTACAAAGCTAATTGAATCAAATGAAAGTCAAACACATTCAAACAAAGCTAATTGAATCAAATGAAAGACAAATACATTCTACAAAGCTAATTGAATCAAATGAAAGTCAAATACATTCAACAAAGCTATTTGAATCAAATGAGAGTCAAATACATTCAAACAAAGCTATTTGAATCAAATGAAAGTCAAATACATTCTACAAAAGCTAATTGAGTCAAATGAAAGTCAAAACACATTCAAACAAAGCTATTTGAATCAAATGAAAGTCAAATACATTCTACAAAGCTAATTGAATCAAATGAAGTCAAACACATTCAAACAAAGCTATTTGAATCAAATGAGAGTGAAATAAATTCAAACAAAGCTAATTTAATCAAATAAAAGTAAAGTACATTCTACAAAGCTAATTGAATCAAATAAAAGTCAAACACATTCAAACAAAGCTTTTTTAATTTAACTGAAAGTCAAATACATTCTACAAAGCTAATTGAATCAAATGAAAGTCAAACACATTCAAACAAAGCTATTTGAATCAAATGAAAGTCAAATACATTCTACAAAGCTAATTGAATTAAATGAAAGTCAAACACATTCAAACAAAGCTAAATGAATCAAATAAAGTTAAATACATTCAAAACAAAGCTAATTGAATCATATGAAAGTCAAACACATTCAAACAAAGCTAATTGAATCAAATGAAAGTCAAACACATTCAATCAAAGCTATTTGAATCAAATGAGAGTCAAATACATTTCAAACAAAGCTAATTAAATCAAATAAAAGTCAAATACATTCAAACAAAGCAAATTAAATCAAATAAAAGTCAAATACATTCTACAAAAGCTAATTGAATCAAATGAAAGTCAAACACATTTAAACAAAGCTATTGGAATCAAATAAAAGTCAAATACATTCTACAAAGCTAATTGAATCAAATGAATGTCAAACACATTCAAACAAAGCTATTTGAATCAAATGAGAGTCAAATACATTCAAACAAAGCTAATTAAATCAAATAAAAGTTAAACACATTCTACAAAGCTAATTGAATCAAATGAAAGTCAAACACATTCAAACAAAGCTAATTGAATCAAATGAAAGTCAAATATATTCTACAAAGCTAATTGAATCAAATGAAAGTCAAACACATTTAAACAAAGCTATTTGAATCAAATGAAAGTCAAACACATTCAATCAAAGCTATTTGAATCAAATGAGAGTCAAATACATTCAAACAAAGCTAATTAAATCAAATGAGAGTCAAATACATTCAAACAAAGCTAATTAAATCAAATAAAAGTTAAATACATTCTACAAAGCTAATTGAATCAAATGAAAGTCAAACACATTCAAACAAAGCTTTTTAATTTAAATGAAAGTCAAATACATTCAACAAAGCTAAATTGAATCAAATGAAAGTCAAACACATTCAAACAAAGCTATTTGAATCAAATGAAAGTCAAATACATTCTACAAAGCTAATTGAGTCAAATGAAAGTCAAACACATTCAAACAAAGCTATTTGAATCAAATGAAAAGTCAAATACATTCTACAAAGCTAATTGAATCAAATGAATGTCAAACACATTCAAACAAAGCTATTTTAATCAAATAAGAGTCAAATACATTCAAACAAAGCTAATTAAATCAAATAAAAGTCAAAATACATTCTACAAAGCTAATTGAATCAAATGAAAGTTAAACACATTCAAACAAAGCTAATTGAATCAAATGAAAGTCAAATATATTCTACAAAGCTAATTGAATCAACTGAAAGTCAAACACATTCAAACAAAGCTATTTGAATCAAATGAAAGTCAAATACATTCTACAAAGCTAATTGAATCAAATGAAAGTCAAACACATTCAAACAAAGCTATTTGAATCAAATGAGAGTGAAATAAATTCAAACAAAGCTAATTTAATCAAATAAAAGTAAAGTACATTCTACAAAGCTAATTGAATCAAATAAAAGTCAAACACATTCAAACAAAGCTTTTTAATTTAACTGAAAGTCAAATACATTCTACAAAGCTAATTGAATCAAATGAAAAGTCAAACACATTCAAACAAAGCTATTTGAATCAAATGAAAGTCAAATACATTCTACAAAGCTAATTGAATTAAATGAAAGTCAAACACATTCAAACAAAGCTAAATGAATCAAATAAAGTTAAACACATTAAACAAAGCTAATTGAATCATATGAAAGTCAAACACATTCAAACAAAGCTAATTGAATCAAATGAAAGTCAAACACATTCAATCAAAGCTATTTGAATCAAATGAGAGTCAAATACATTCAAACAAAGCTAATTAAATCAAATAAAAGTCAAATACATTCAAACAAAGAAAATTAAATCAAATAAAAGTCAAATACATTCTACAAAGCTAATTGAATCAAATGAAAGTCAAACACATTTAAACAAAGCTATTGGAATCAAATAAAAGTCAAATACATTCTACAAAGCTAATTGAATCAAATGAATGTCAAACACATTTCAAACAAAGCTATTTGAATCAAATGAGAGTCAAATACATTCAAACAAAGCTAATTAAATCAAATAAAAGTTAAACACATTCTACAAAAGCTAATTGAATCAAATGAAAGTCAAACACATTCAAACAAAGCTAATTGAATCAAATGAAAGTCAAATATATTCTACAAAGCTAATTGAATCAAATGAAAGTCAAACACATTAAACAAAGCTATTTGAATCAAATGAAAGTCAAACACATTCAATCAAAGCTATTTGAATCAAATGAGAGTCAAATACATTCAAACAAAGCTAATTAAATCAAATAAAAGTCAAATACATTCAAACAAAGCAAATTAAATCAAATAAAAGTCAAATACATTCTACAAAGCTAATTGAATCAAATGAAAGTCAAACACATTTAAACAAAGCTATTGGAATCAAATAAAAGTAAAATACATTCTACAAAGCTAATTGAATCAAATGAATGTCAAACACATTCAAACAAAGCTATTTGAATCAAATGAGAGTCAAATACATTCAAACAAAGCTAATTAAATCAAATAAAAGTTAAATACATTCTACAAAGCTAATTGAATCAAATGAAAGAAAGCAAAGTCACATTAAAGCAAATGAAAGTCAAACACATTCAAACAAAGCTATTTGAATCAAATGAAAGTCAATACATTCTACAAAGCTAATTGAATCAAATGAAAGTCAAACACATTCAAACAAAGCTATTTGAATCAAATGAAAGTCAAATACATTCTACAAAGCTAATTGAATCAAATGAAAGTCAAACACATTCAAACAAAGCTATTTGAATCAAATGAGAGTGAAATAAATTCAAAAAAGAATCAAATAAAAGTAAAATACATTCTACAAAGCTAATTGAATCAAATGAAAGTCAAACACATTCAAACAAAGCTTTTAATTTAAATGAAAGTCAAATACATTCTACAAAGCTAATTGAATCAAATGAAAGTCAAACACATTCAAACAAAGCTATTTGAATCAAATGAAAGTCAAATACATTCTTCAAAGCTAATTGAATCAAATGAAAGTCAAACACATTCAAAACAAAGCTATTTGAATCAAATGAAAGTCAAATACATTCTTCAAAGCTAATTGAATTAAATAAAAGTCAAACACATTTTAAATGAATCAAAAGTCAAACACTTTCTAACAAAGCTAATTGAATCAATGAAAGTCAAACACATTCAAACAAAGCTAATTGAATCAAATGAATCAAACACATTCAATCAAAGCAATTTGAATCAAATGAGAGTCAAATACATTCAAACAAAGCTAATTAAATCAAATAAAAGTCAAATACATTCAAACAAAGCAAATTAAATCAAATAAAATTCAAATACATTCTACAAAGCTAATTGAATCAAATGAAAGTCAAACACATTTAAACAAAGCTATTGGAATCAAAGTCAAAGACATTCTACAAAGCTAATTGAATCAAATGAAAGTCAAACACATTCAAAGTAAGCTATTTGAATAAAATGAAATTCAAATATTTCTACAAAGCTAATTGAATTAAATGAAAGTCAAACACATTCAAACAAAGTTAAATGAATCAAATAAAGTTAAAACACATTCAAACAAAGCTAATTGAATCATATGAAAGTCAAACACATTCAAACAAAGCTAATTGAATCAAATGAAGTCAAACACATTCAATCAAAGCAATTTGAATCAAATGAGAGTCAAATACATTCAAACAAAGCTAATTAAATCAAATAAAAGTCAAATACATTCAAACAAAGCAAATTAAATCAAATAAAATTCAAATACATTCTACAAAGCTAATTGAATCAAATGAAAGTCAAACACATTTAAACAAAGCTATTGGAATCAAATAAAAGTCAAACATTCTACAAAGCTAATTGAATCAAATGAATGTCAAACACATTCAAACAAAGCTATTTGAATCAAATGAGAGTCAAATACATTCAAACAAAGCTAATAAAATCAAATAAAAGTAAATACATTCGACAAAGCTAATTGAATCAAATGAAAGTCAAACAAATTCAAACAAAGCTAATTGAATCAAATGAAAGTCAAATATATTCTACAAAGCTAATTGAATCAAATGAAAGTCAAACACATTCAAACAAAGCTATTTTAATCAAATGAAAGTCAATACAAAGCTAATGAATCAAAAAGTCAAACACATTCAAACAAAGCTATTTGAATCAAATGAGAGTGAAATATATTCAAACAAAGCTAATTAATCAAATAAAAGTAAAATACATTCTACAAAGCTAATTGAATCAAATGAAAGTCAAACACATTCAAACAAAGCTTTTTAATTTAAATGAAAGTCAAATACATTCTACAAAGCTAATGAATAAAATGAAAGTCAAACACATTCAAACAAAGCTATTTGAATCAAATGAAAGTCAAAACATTCAAAAAGCTATTTGAATTAAATGAAAGTCAAACACATTCAACAAAGCAATCAATTGAAAGTGAAATGCATTCTACAAAGCAAATTGAATCAAATGAAATTCAAACACATTCAAACAAAGTTTGAATCAAATGAAAGTCAAATTCATTGTACAAAGCTAATTAAATAAAATGAAAGTCAAACACATTCAAACAAAGCTATTTGAATCAAATGAAAGTAAACACATTCTACAAAGCTAATTGAATTAAATAAAAGTCAAACACATTCAAACAAAGCTAAATGAATTAAATAAAGTTAAACACATTCAAACAAAGCTAATTGAATCATATGAAAGTCAAACACATTCAAACAAAGCTAATTGAATCAAATAAAAGTCAAACACATTCAATCAAAGCTATTTGAATCAAATGAAGTCAAATACATTCAAACAAAGCTAATTAAATCAAATAAAAGTCAAATACATTCAAACAAAGCAATTAAATCAAATAAAAGTCAAATACATTCTACAAAGCTATTTGAATCAAATGAAAATCAAACACATTCAAACAAAGCTATTTGAATCAAATAAAAATCAAATAAATTCTACAAAGCTATTTGAATCAAATGAAAGTCAAATACATTCTACAAAGCTATTTGAATCAAATGAGTCAAATACATTCAAACAAAGCAAATTAAATCAAATAAAAGTCAAATACATTCTACAAAGCTAATTGAATCAATTGAAAGTCAAACACATTTAAACAAAGCTATTGGAATCAAATAAAAGTCAAATACATTCTACAAAGCTAATTGAATCAAATGAAAGTCAAAAAAACATTCAAACAAAGCTATTTGAATCAAATGAGAGTCATATACATTCTACAAAGCTAATTGAATAATATGAAAGTCAAACACATTCAAACAAAGCCTTTTAAATCAAATGAATGTCAAAAAACATTAAAAAAAAAGCTTTTTAATTTAAATGAAAGTCAAACACATTCAAACAAAGCTATATAAATCAAATGAAAGTGAAATGCATTCTAAAAGCAAATTGAATCAAATAAAATTCAAAGACATTCAAACAAAGCTATTTGAATCAAATGAAAGTCAAATACATTCTACAAAGCTTATTGAATTAAATGAAAGTCAAACACATTCAAACAAAGCTAAATGAATCAAATAAAGTTAAACACATTCAAACAAAGCTAATTGAATCATATGAAAGTCAAACACATTCAAACAAAGCTAATTGAATCAAATGAAAGTCAAACACATTCAATCAAAGCTATTTGAATCAAATGAGAGTCAAATACATTCAAACAAAGCTAATTAAATCAAATAAAAGTCAAATACATTCAAACAAAGCAAATTAAATCAAATAAAAGTCAAATACATTCTACAAAGCTAATTGAATCAAATGAAAATTTAAACACATTTAAACAAAGCTGTTGGAATCAAATAAAAGTCAAATACATTCTACAAAGCTAATTGAATCAAATGAATGTCAAACACATTCAAACAAAGCTATTTGAATCAAATGAGAGTCAAATACATTCAAACAAAGCTAATAAAATCAAATAAAAGTCAAATACATTCGACAAAGCTAATTGAATCAAATGAAAGTCAAACACATTCAAACTGATATGTAAGTGGATTAGGATCGTTTTGGAGTGGGCTAGTTCAATTAGAATCAAGTTCGTCACAAAAGAAAACAAGATAAACACTCAATGTAGAAGCGGGTTCTAAATTGCGTGTGTGGTGGATAAACTTGACCAAACACAAAGTAAGGCTAGATTATCAAGCTTATACTAACTAAACACTAAGTAAAGAAAGTATAAGTTCGTGAAACACAAAGTAACACAAGAAATTCACAAAGAAAATCAGATTTTGTTGTTTTTAATCACTCTTGCCTAAAACGAATGGCAAGTGTTCTATTTATAGGAAGCTTTACAATCCTTAAAGGAACTCTTCAACTTCCTAACTTACATGCCTAAAACAGAAGAAACAAGCTTCAATAAAAGCTTTGTAACTCCTTTTACATGCTTAAAAACAAAACTAAAAGCTAGGCATGATTCAAGCCTAGAATCACGCCTTTACTAGGCCACGAAAATGGCTGTTTATTTGAGGCCTTAATGGCAGCTATTACATGCATTCTTTGACAGAAAAAATAACCCCCTAATCAAAGCTTTAAATGACTAAAACAAACAGCAAACAACTCATAATCATTCCCCACAAAAATCGCCATGAACCAAGCTTGTAACCCCCACTTAAATGTGGCTGTTTAATTGTGGCTGTTTGAAACTCCTTGTGGCTGTTTGAAAGTCTTCTTGGATGCTCCTTTAACTGGTTACTTTGTCCCCTTTGTCCTCTTCCCATTTAAGGCAAGAAACAAAAGGATTCTTGGAAGAGAATCCCACGAAATTAGCATCAAAGACTTGGACTTTTCGTGGATGAACAAAGCATGGACCGTAGCTTGAACTTCTTGGACTTTAGTTTGAACTTGATTGCTTGCTGCCATATCATTCTCCCCCTCTTCGAAAAAGTTTGCCCTCAAACTTTCATCATCTAGATATGGACTCAAGTCTCCCACATTGAAAGTTGCACTTGCTCCACCAAATTCACTAGGTAGATCAATCTTGTAAGCACTTTCCCCAATTTTCTCCAAGACTTGAAAGGGACCATCGGACCTAGGCATGAGCTTGTTTTTCCTTAGGTTAGGAAAACGTTCTTTCCTTAAGTGTAACCAAACCAAGTCACCCTTAGCAAATGTAGGTTGTTTTCGGTTCTTATTTGCACGGTCTTTGTAGACTTTGTTCATAGCCTCAATCTTTCTTTGACTTTGGTGCATGTTTTCTGAAATGCTTCCCATCTCTTCTTAGGTTCACCATGTATCAAGTCTCCTTTAGGCAAAGGAATTAACTCAATAGGTAGTAAAGGATTAATCCCATACACCACTTCAAAAGGACTACGAGTAGTGGTTGATGAAGGGGACCTATTGTAAGCAAATTCGGCATGGGCTAACTTAACATCCCAATCCTTTTGAGTTCTACTCACTAGACTACGTAACAAAGCACCAAGGGTTCTATTAGTCACTTCCGTTTGACCATCCGTTTGTGGATGATGAGAAGTACTAAATAAGAGCTTAGTACCCACCAATTTCCACAAGATTCTCCAAAAATGACTAAGGAACTTAGTGTCCCTATCCGAAACAATGGTCCTTGGAACCCCATGTAAACGAATGATTTCTCTAAAGTATAAATCAGCAACTTTAGAAGCATCATCCGTTTTGTGGCATGGAACAAAATGAGCCATTTTAGAAAAACGGTCCACTACCACCATGATACTATCTTTCCCCCTTTGAGTCCTAGGAAGACCCACAATAAAATCCATGCTCACTCCTTCCCATGGAACATTAGGAACGGGTAATGGAGTGTAAAGACCTTTGTGAAAAGTACTCTTGGATTTTTGACAAGTAGAGCACCTTTCCACAACATGAGTCACGTCCTTCACCATATGAGGCCAATAGAAATGTTCTTGAAGCATCTCCAATGTCTTATGTATGCCGAAATGACCAGCAATCCCTCCCCCATGGATTTCACGAACCAAAAGCTCACGCACACCATTCTTAGGCACAAAGTTTGTTGCCTTTGAACAAAAACCCATCTTGAACCGTATAGTCTTGAGTAGGTTTCTTGAATTTTCCCGAAAAATCCTCATCTTCTTCATAGTGACCTTTCAAGTGTTCAAACCCAAGAATCTTCGTATGCACCATAGCTAAGAGATAGCTTCTTCTTGACAAAGCATCCGCCACCACATTCTTCTTGCCCTCCTTATACCTTGAACTAAATGTAAAAGATTGAAGAAATTCAACCCATTTAGCATGTCGGTAATTAAGTTTCTGTTGGCCATGAATGAATTTTAAGGCTTCATGATCCGAATGTAGAACAAACGGTTTAGGCCTTAAGTAATGTGACCAATGATCAAGAGCTCGAACAATGGCATAGAATTCACGATCATAGTTTGAATAATTAAGCTTAGCACCACTTAATTTTTCACTAAAGTAACAAATTGGTCTTCTTCCTTGTATAAGAACCGCACCAATGCCCACGCCACTTGCATCACACTCAACCTCAAACAACTTATCAAAATCTGGTAATGCAAGAACCGTAGTGTTGCACAACTTTTCCTTGATTTCATCAAAAGCTTTTTGGGCAGCTTCACTCCATTGAAATGCACCTTTCTTCAACAATTCGGTCAAAGGAGCCGTGATGGATGAAAAGTTCTTGATGAAAATTCTGTAAAATGAAGCAAGACCATGAAAACTTCTTACTTCATGCACATCTTTCGGCACCTTCCATGTTGCAATAGCCTTGACTTTCTCGGGATCAACCTGTACACCTTCACTAGATACAACATAGCCTAGGAAAGTAATATGGTTACACATGAAAGCACACTTTTCTAATTTCCCATACAATTTGTTATCCCTCAAAACCCCAAATAAAGATCTTAAGTGAAACAAATGTTCATCTATGGATTTGCTATATACTAGAATATCATCTAAAATATACAACAATGAATTTGTTTAGAAAAGGACGCAATACCTCAGTCATGAGTCTCATAAACGAACTAGGAGCATTGCAAAGACCAAATGGCATGACAAGCCATTCGTACAAGCCTTGCTTAGTCTTGAAAGCTGTTTTCCACTCATCTCCCTCACGAATTCGCATTTGATGATAACCACTTCTCAAATCAATTTTACTGAAAATTTTGGCTCCACTCAACTCATCAAACATGTCTTGAAGCCTTGGCATAGGAAATCTGTATTTGATAGTAATGTTATTGACGGCACGACTATCAATACACATCCTCCAAGTTCCCTCTTTCTTAGGCACCAAAAGAGCAGGAACGGCACATGGACTAAGGCTTTCACGTACATAACCTCTTTCCATAAGTTCTTCTACTTGTCTTTGCAATTCCTTGGCTTGATCGGGGCTACACCTATAGGCTGGTTTGTTAGGCAATTGAGCTCCCGGAATCAAGTCAATAGCATGTTCAATACCTCGCAATGGAGGTAATCCTTGTGGTAAATCACTAGGAAAAACATCAGAAAATTCTTCTAGCAATTCCTTCAAAGACGGTGAGTTAGTAACATAGGAATAGGTATCATCAACAGGTTTAACAACAAGTAAAAACCCTTCCCCTTCCATAGCAAATTCACGCTCAAACTCACTCTTAGAAACCAAATAGTTAGGTTTCTTTTCCACCATAGGTTCAACCTTTGGAGGTAAAGGAAGTAACCTGATTTTCTTTCCCCCATGATTAGTGACCGTATAGACATTAGAAACACCATCATGCAAAGCACTTCGATCAAATTGCCATGGTCTACCAAGCAATATATGACACGCACTCATAGGCAAAACATCACACCAACGTTCATCATGAAAATTTCCAATTGTAAAAGAAACTAGTGCTTGTTTCTTAACTTTCAAACCGGTTTCGTTATCTAACCAATTTAACTTGTAAGGTTTAGCATGCTCACGAGTGGGTAATTTAAGCTTGCTTACAAGTTCAGTAGAGGCCACATCCGTACAAGAACCACCATCTACAATCACATCACAAATCTTGTCCCGTACCTTGCACCTCGTATGGAAAAGATTCTCTCTTTGTTGCACATCCTTGAGAGGCTCGGAATGTAGGATCCTTCTTACAACACCACACAATGGAGTGGCGTTTTCTTCAGCCCCATACTCCTCATATTCCTCTTCCTCTTCCTCATTTTCCTCGGAATCATACCCTCCTTCATGGATGGTGAGTGTGTTCCGTTTTGGACACTCACTAGCAATATGTCCTTTCTCATGGCATTTGTAACACGTCCTCTTGGGGATTTCTTGCTTGGAATCCGTTTTTCCTCCATAACCTTTGGACGAGTTAGGAGTAAAAGTGGATTTAGAAGCAACCTCGCCTTTTCCCATGGAAGAAAAAGCTTTGTAAGGAAGCCTAGATGTAGGTCTTGGCTTATCTTCTTTGTGTTGTGCCTCAACCTTTCTAGCAGCCTTCACAACCTCTTCATAGGTGGAATAAGGTAGGAGATCCACCTTATTAGAGATTGGTTTAGACAACCCTTTAGTGAAACGGGCAATTTTGAGTGGTTCCTTCTCTTGCATATCACACACCAAACTGAGTTTCTCAAACTCTCGCACATAGTCATCAACACTTCGTTCACCTTGAGCTAGGCGAGTCAATTTGACATATTGATCTTGCACATACTCATGTGGAACCCAACGTTGTTCCATCTTCTTCTTGAGTTTCATCCATGACTCAATCTTATCTTTTCCTTCTCTTCTCCTCTTGGCCTTTAGATTATCATACCAAAGCCCAGCAAGCTTGGTTAACTTAAGAACCGCCATTTTACAACTCCTAGCATCATCATACTCCTTATACTCAAAGATACTCTCCATCCTACGTACCCAATCAAAAAAAACTTCCGGATCACTAGAACCATCAAAGTCGGGAAGGTCTAGCTTGACACTTCTATCATCTTGGTGACCACGGAATTGTGATTCACCTTGGGTGGGTGTGGAATTTTCTAATTCCTCTAACCTTCTACCTTGTCTAAGGCATAGGTCCGCAATGGCATCCATCCTTGTTTCATGCTTTTTCATTTCGTCATGCATTTCTTGGAGTTTTCCAAGAATGTCTTTCATCACTTCGTGAGATGGTGAGTTGGATGAACCTGGAGTCATTCTCCAAGGCCTTGCTCTGATACCAACTGATATGTAAGTGGATTAGGATCGTTTTGGAGTGGGCTAGTTCAATTAGAATCAAGTTCGTCACAAAAGAAAACAAGATAAACACTCAATGTAGAAGCGGGTTCTAAATTGCGTGTGTGGTGATAAACTTGACCAAACACAAAGTAAGGCTAGATTATCAAGCTTATACTAACTAAACACTAAGTAAAGAAAGTATAAGTTCGTGAAACACAAAGTAACACAAGAAATTCACAAAGAAAATCAGATTTTGTTGTTTTTAATCACTCTTGCCTAAAACGAATGGCAAGTGTTCTATTTATAGGAAGCTTTACAATCCTTAAAGGAACTCTTCAACTTCCTAACTTACATGCCTAAAACAGAAGAAACAAGCTTCAATAAAAGCTTTGTAACTCCTTTTACATGCTTAAAAACAAAACTAAAAGCTAGGCATGATTCAAGCCTAGAATCACGCCTTTACTAGGCCACGAAAATGGCTGTTTATTTGAGGCCTTAATGGCAGCTATTACATGCATTCTTTGACAGAAAAATAACCCCCTAATCAAAGCTTTAAATGACTAAAACAAACAGCAAACAACTCATAATCATTCCCCACAAAAATCGCCATGAACCAAGCTTGTAACCCCCACTTAAATGTGGCTGTTTAATTGTGGCTGTTTGAAACTCCTTGTGGCTGTTTGAAAGTCTTCTTGGATGCTCCTTTAACTGGTTACTTTGTCCCCTTTGTCCTCTTCCCATTTAAGGCAAGAAACAAAAGGATTTCTTGGAAGAGAATCCCACGAAATTAGCATCCAAAGACTTGGACTTTTCGTGGATGAACAAAGCATGGACCGTAGCTTGAACTTCTTGGACTTTAGTTTGAACTTGATTGCTTGCTGCCATATCACAAACAATGCTAATTGAATCAAATGAAAGTCAAATATATTCTACAAAGCTAATTGAATCAAATGAAAGTCAAACACATTCAAACAAAGCTATTGAATCAAATGAAAGTCAAATACATTCTACAAAGCTAATTGAATCAAATG
>NW_018745097.1:0-51486 GCF_001683475.1 Chenopodium quinoa
CATTTGACTTTCATTTGATTCAAATAGGTTTGTCTGAATGTGTTTGACTTTCTTTTGATTTAATTAGATTTTTTTAGATGTTTTTGACTTTTGTTTGATTCAATTAGCTTTGTTGAATGCATTTGAGTTTTATTTGATTCAAAAAGCTCTGTTTGAATGTGTTTGACTTACATTTGATTCAATTAGCTTTTTTTAATGTGTTTGACTTTCATTTGATTCAATTAGCTTTGTAGATTGCATTTGACCATCATTTGATTCAAAAAGCTCTGTTTGAATGTGTTTTGACTTTCATTTGATTCAATTTAGCTCTGTTTGAATGTGTTTTTGACTTTCATTTGATTCAATTAGCTTTGTTAAATGCATTTGACTTTTCATTTGATTCAAAAAAAGCTTTGTTTGAATGTGTTTGACTTTCATTTGATCCAATTAGCTCTGTTTGAATGTGTTTGACTTTCATTCGATTCTATTAGGTTTGTTTGAATGTGTTTAACTTTCATTTGATTCAATTAGCTTTGTAGATTGCATTTTTACTTTCATTTAGTTCAAATAGCTATTTTTGAATGCGTTTGACTTTCATTTGATTTAATTAGCTTTTTTGAATGTGTTTGACTTTCATTTGATTTAATTAGATTTTTTTTTAGATGTTTTTGACTTTCATTTGAATCAATTAGCTTTGTAGAATGCATTTGACTTTCATTTGATTCAATTAGCTCTGTTTTGAATGTGTTTGACTTTCATTTGATTCAATTTGGTTTGTTTGAATGTGTTTTACTTTGATTGATTCAATTAGCTTTGTTTGAAAGTGTTTGACTTTCATTTGATTCATATAGTTTTGTTTGAATGTGTTTAACCTTTTATTATTTAATTTGAATTTTTTAGATGTTTTTACATTCATTTGAGTCAATTAGATTTGTAGAAATACATTGACTTTCATTTGATTCAAATAGGTTTGTCTGAATGTGTTTTGACTTTCTTTTGATTTAATTAGATTTTTTTAGATGTTTTTGACTTTTGTTTGATTCAATTAGCTTTGTTGAATGCATTTGAGTTTTATTTGATTCAAAAAGCTCTGTTTGAATGTGTTTGACTTACATTTGATTCAATTAGCTTTGTTTTAATGTGTTTGACTTTCATTTGATTCAATTAGCTTTGTAGATTGCATTTGACCATCATTTGATTCAAAAAGCTCTATTTGAATGTGTTTGACTTTCATTTGATTCAATTAGCTCTTATTGAATGTGTTTGACTTTCATTTGATTCAATTAGCTTTGTTAAATGCATTTGACTTTCATTTGATTCAAAAAGCTTTGTTTGGATGTGTTTGACTTTAATTTGATTCAATTAGCTTTGTTTGAATGTGTTTGACTTTCATTCGATTCTATTAGGTTTGTTTTGAATGTGTTTAACTTTCATTTGATTCAATTAGCTTTGTAGATTGCATTTTACTTTCATTTAGTTCAAATAGCTATTTTTGAATGCGTTTGACTTTCATTTGATTTAATTAGCTTTTTTTTAATGTGTTTGACTTTCATTTGATTTAATTAGATTTTTTTAGATGTTTTTGACTTTCATTAGATTCAATTAGCTTTGTTGAATGCATTTGACTTTCATTTGATTCAAAAAGCTCTGTTTGAATGTGTTTGACTTTCATTTGATTCAATTTGGTTTGTTTGAATGTGTTTTACTTTGATTTGATTCAATTAGCTTTGTTTGAAAGTGTTTGACTTTCATTTGATTCATATAGTTTTGTTTCAATGTGTTTAACCTTTTATTGATTTAATTTGAATTTTTTAGATGTTTTTACATTCATTTGATTCAATTAGATTTGTAGAATACATTTGACTTTCATTTGATTCAAATAGGTTTGTCTGAATGTGTTTGACTTTCTTTTGATTTAATTAGATTTTTTTAGATGTTTTTGACTTTTGTTTGATACAATTAGCTTTGTTGAATGCATTTGAGTTTTATTTGATTCAAAAAGCTCTGTTTGAATGTGTTTGACTTACATTTGATTCAATTAGCTTTGTTTTAATGTGTTTGACTTTCATTTGATTCAATTAGCTTTGTAGATTGCATTTGACCATCATTTGATTCAAAAAGCTCTATTTGAATGTGTTTGACTTTCATTTGATTCAATTAGCTCTGTTTGAATGTGTTTGACTTTCATTTGATTCAATTAGCTTTGTTAAATGCATTTGACTTTCATTTGATTCAAAAAGCTTTGTTTGGATGTGTTTTGACTTTCATTTGATTCAATTAGCTCTGTTTGAATGTGTTTGACTTTCATTCGATTCTATTAGGTTTGTTTGAATGTGTTTAAGTTTCATTTGATTCAATTAACTTTGTAGATTGCATTTTACTTTCATTTAGTTCAAATAGCTTTGTTTGAATGTGTTTGACTTTCATTTGATTTAATTAGCTTTTTTTTAATGTGTTTGACTTTCATTTGATTTAATTAGATTTTTTTAGATGTTTTTGACTTTCATTTCAATTAGCTTTGTTGAATGCATTTGACTTTCATTTGATTCAAAAAGCTTTGTTTGAATGTGTTTGACTTTCATTGGATTCAATTGGCTTTGTTCGAATGTTTTTTACTTCCATTTGATTCAATTAGCTTTGTAGAATGCATTAGACTTTCATTTGATACAAATAGCTTTGTTTGAATGTGTTTGACTTTCATTTGATTTAATTAGGTTTTTTAGATGTTTTTGACTTTCATTTGATTCAATTAGCTTTGTTGAATGCATTTGACTTTCATTTGATTCAAAAAGCTCTGTTGGAATGTGTTTTGACTTACATTTGATTCAATTAACTTTGTTTGAATGTGTTTGACTTTCATTTGATTCAATTAGCTTTCTTAAATGCATTTGACCTTCATTTGATTGAAAAAGCTCTTTTTTAAATGTGTTTGATTTTCATTTTATTCAATTAGCTCTGTTTGAATGTGTTTGACTTTCATTTGATTCAATTAGGTTTGTTTGAATGTGTTTGACTTTCTTTTGATTTATTAGCGTTGTTTGAATGTGTTTGACTTTCATCTGATTCAATTAGCTTTGTTGAATGAATTTGACTTTCATTTGATTTAAATAGCTTTGTTTGAATGTGCTTGACATTCATTTGATTCAATTGGCTTTGTTCAAATGTTTTTGACTTTCATTTGATTCAATTAACTTTGTAGAATGCATTTGACTTTCATTTGATTCAAAAAGCTTTGTTAGAATGTGTTTGACTTTCATTTGATTTAATTAGGTTTTTTTTAATGTTTTTGACTTTCATTTGATTCAATAAGTTTTGTTTGAATGTGTTAGACTTTCATTTGATTCAATTAGCTTTGTAGATTGCATTTGAACTTCATTTGATTCAAAAAGCTCTTTTTGAATGTGTTTGACTTTCATTTGATTCAATTAGCTCTGTTTGAATGTGTTTGACTTTCATTTGATTCAATTTGGTTTGTTTGAATGTGTTTTACTTTGATTTGATTCAATTAGCTTTGTTTGAAAGTGTTTGACTTTCATTTGATTCAATTAGCTTTATAGAATGCTCTTGACTTTCATTTGATTCATATAGTTTTGTTTGAATGTGTTTAACCTTTTATTGATTAATTTGAATTTTTTAGATGTTTTTACATTCATTTGATTCAATTAGATTTGTAGAATACATTTGACTTTCATTTGATTCAAATAGGTTTGTTTGAATGTGTTTGACTTTCTTTTGATTTAATTAGATTTTTTTAGATGTTTATGACTTTTGTTTGATTCAATTAGCTTTGTTGAATGCATTTGAGTTTTATTTGATTCAAAAAGCTCTATTTGAATGTGTTTGACTTACATTTGATTCAATTAGCTTTGTTTTAATGTGTTTGACTTTCATTTGATTCAATTAGCTTTGTAGATTGCATTTGACCATCATTTGATTCAAAAAGCTCTGTTTGAATGTGTTTGACTTTCATTTGATTCAATTAGCTCTGTTTGAATGTGTTTGACTTTCATTTGATTCAATTAGCTTTGTTAAATGCATTTGACTTTCATTTGATTCAAAAAGCTTTGTTTGAATGTGTTTGACTTTCATTTCATTCAATTAGCTCTGTTTGAATGTGTTTGACTTTCATTCGATTCTATTAGGTTTGTTTGAATGTGTTTAACTTTCATTTGATTCAATTAGCTTTGTAGATTGCATTTTACTTTCATTTAGTTCAAATAGCTTTGTTTGAATGTGTTTGACTTTCATTTGATTTAATTAGCTTTTTTGAATATGTTTGACTTTCATTTGATTTAATTAGATTTTTTAGATGTTTTTAACTTTCATTTGATTCAATTAGCTTTGTTGAATGCATTTGACTTTCATTTGATTCAAAAAGCTTTGTTTGAATGTGTTTGACTTTCATTAGATTCAATTGGCTTTGTTCGAATGTTTTTTACTTCCATTTGATTCAATTAGCTTTGTAGAATGCATTTGACTTTCATTTGATACAAATAGCTTTGTTTGAATGTGTTTGACTTTCATTTGATTTAATTAGGCTTTTTAGATGTTTTTTGACTTTCATTTGATTTAATTAGCTTTGTTGAATGCATTTGACTTTCATTTGATTCAAAAAGCTCTGTTGGAATGTGTTTGACTTACATTTGATTCAATTAACTTTGTTTGAATGTGTTTGACTTTCATTTGATTCAATTAGCTTTCTTAAATGCATTTGACTTTCATTTGATTCAAGAAGCTCTTTTTGAATGTGTTTGACTTTCATTTGATTCAATTAGCTCTGTTTGAATGTGTTTGACTTTTATTTGATTCAATTAGGTTTGTTTGAATGTGTTTGACTTTCTTTTGATTTAATTAGCGTTGTTTGAATGTGTTTGACTTTCATCTGATTCAATTAGCTTTGTTGAATGAATTTGACTTTCATTTGATTTAAATAGCTTTGTTTGAATGTGCTTGACTTTCATTTGATTCAATTGGCTTTGTTCGAATGTTTTTGACTTTCATTTGATTCAATTAACTTTGTAGAATGCATTTGACTTTCATTTGATTCAAAAAGCTTTGTTAGAATGTGTTTGACTTTCATTTGATTTAATTAGGTTTTTTTTAACGTTTTTGACTTTCATTTGATTCAATTAGTTTTGTTTGAATGTGTTAGACTTTCATTTGATTCAATTAGCTTTGTAGATTGCATTTGAACTTCATTTGATTCAAAAAGCTCTTTTTGAATGTGTTTGACTTTCATTTGATTCAATTCGCTCTGTTTGAATGTGTTTGACTTTCATTTGATTCAATTTGGTTTGTTTGAATGTGTTTTACTTTGATTTGATTCAATTAGCTTTGTTTGAAAGTGTTTGACTTTCATTTGATTCAATTAGCTTTATAGAATGCTTTTGACTTTCATTTGATTCATATAGTTTTGTTTGAATGTGTTTAACCTTTTATTGATTTAATATTAATTTTTTAGATGTTTTTACATTCATTTGATTCAGTTAGATTTGTAGAATACATTTGACTTTCATTTGATTCAAATAGGTTTGTCTGAATGTGTTTGACTTTCTTTTGATTTAATTAGATTTTTTTAGATGTTTTTGACTTTTGTTTGATTCAATTAGCTTTGTTGAATGCATTTGAGTTTTATTTGATTCAAAAAGCTCTTTTTGAATGTGTTTGACTTACATTTGATTCAATTAGCTTTGTTTTAATGTGTTTGACTTTCACTTGATTCAATTAGCTTTGTAGATTGCATTTGACCATCATTTGATTCAAAAAGCTCTATTTGAATGTGTTTGACTTTAGTTTGATTCAATTAGCTCTGTTTGAATGTGTTTGACTTTCATTTGATTCAATTAGCTTTGTTAAATGCATTTGACTTTCATTTGATTCAAAAAGCTTTGTTTGAATGTGTTTGACTTTCATTTGATTCAATTAGCTATGTTTGAATGTGTTTGACTTTCACTCGATTCTATTAGGTTTGTTTGAATGTGTTTAACTTTCATTTGATTCAATTAGCTTTGTAGATTGCATTTTACTTTCATTTAGTTCAAATAGCTATTTTTGAATGCGTTTGACTTTCATTTGATTTAATTAGCTTTTTTTGAATGTGTTTGACTTTCATTTGATTTAATTAGATTTTTTTAGATGTTTTTGACTTTCATTTGATTCAATTAGCTTTGTAGAATGCATTTGACTTTCATTTGATTCAATTAGCTCTGTTTGAATGTGTTTGACTTTCATTTTATTCAATTTGGTTTGTTTGAATGTGTTTTACTTTGATTTGATTCAATTAGCTTTGTTTGAAAGTGTTTGCCTTTCATTTGATTCATATAGTTTTGTTTGAATGTGTTTAACCTTTTATTGATTTAATTTGAATTTTTTAGATGTTTTTACATTCATTTGATTCAATTAGATTTGTAGAATACATTTGACTTTCATTTGATTCAAATAGGTTTGTCTGAATGTGTTTGACTTTCTTTTGATTTAATTAGATTTTTTTAGATGTTTTTGACTTTTGTTTGATTCAATTAGCTTTGTTGAATGCATTTGAGTTTTATTTGATTCAAAAAGCTCTGTTTGAATGTGTTTGACTTACATTTGATTCAATTAGCTTTGTTTTAATGTGTTTGACTTTCATTTGATTCAATTAGCTTTGTAGATTGCATTTGACCATCATTTGATTCAAAAAGCTCTATTTGAATGTGTTTGACTTTCATTTGATTCAATTAGCTCTGTTTGAATGTGTTTGACTTTCATTTGATTCAATTAGCTTTGTTAAATGCATTTGACTTTCATTTGATTCAAAAAGCTTTGTTTGAATGTGTTTGACTTTCATTTGATTCAATTAGCTCTATTTGAATGTGTTTGACTTTCATTCGATTCTAGTAGGTTTGTTTGAATGTGTTTAACTTTCATTTGATTCAATGAACTTTGTAGATTGCATTTTACTTTAATTTAGTTCAAATAGTTTTGTTTGAATGTGTTTGACTTTCATTTGATTTAATTAGCTTTTTTTGAATGTGTTTGACTTTCATTTGATTTAATTAGATTTTTTTAGATGTTTTTGACTTTCATTAGATTCAATTAGCTTTGTTGAATGCATTTGACTTTCATTTGATTCAAAAAGCTTTGTTTGAATGTGTTTGACTTTCATTGGATTCAATTGGCTTTGTTCGAATGTTTTTTATTTCCATTTGATTCAATTAGCTTTGTAGAATGCATTTGACTTTCATTTGATACAAATAGCTTTGTTTGAATGTGTTTGACTTTCATTTGATTTAATTAGGTTTTTTAGATGTTTTTGACTTTCATTTGATTTAATTAGCTTTGTTGAATGCATTTGACTTTCATTTGTTTCAAAAAGCTCTGTTGGAATGTGTTTGACTTACATTTGATTCAATTAACTTTGTTTGAATGTGTTTGACTTTCATTTGATTCAATTAGCTTTCTTAAATGCATTTGACCTTCATTTGATTCAAGAAGCTCTTTTTGAATGTGTTTGACTTTCATTTTATTCAATTAGCTCTGTTTGAATGTGTTTGACTTTTATTTGATTCAATTAGGTTTGTTTGAATGTGTTTGACTTTCTTTTGATTTAATTAGCGTTGTTGGAATGTGTTTGACTTTCATCTGATTCAATTAGCTTTGTTGAATGAATTTGATTTTCATTTGATTTAAATAGCTTTGTTTGAATGTGCTTCACTTTCATTTGATTCAATTGGCTTTGTTCGAATGTTTTTGACTTTCGATTGATTCAATTAACTTTGTAGAATGCATTTGACTTTCATTTGATTCAAAAAGCTTTGTTAGAATGTGTTTGACTTTCATTTGATTTAATTAGGTTTTTTTTAATGTTTTTGGCTTTCATTTGATTAAATTAGTTTTGTTTGAATGTGTTAGACTTTCATTTGATTCAATTAGCTTTGTAGATTGCATTTGAACTTCATTTGATTAAAAAAGCTCTTTTTGAATGTGTTTGACTTTCATTTGATTCAATTAGCTCTGTTTGAATGTGTTTGACTTTCATTTGATTCAATTTGGTTTGTTTGAATGTGTTTTACTTTGATTTGATTCAATTAGCTTTGTTTGAAATTGTTTGACTTTCATTTGATTCAATTAGCTTTATAGAATGCTCTTGACTTTCATTTGATTCATATAGTTTTGTTTGAATGTGTTTAACCTTTTATTGATTTAATTTGAATTTTTTAGATGTTTTTACATTCATTTGATTCAATTAGATTTGTAGAATACATTTGACTTTCATTTGATTCAAATAGGTTTGTCTGAATGTGTTTGACTTTCTTTTGATTTAATTAGATTTTTTTAGATGTTTTTGACTTTTGTTTGATTCAATTAGCTTTGTTGAATGCATTTGAGTTTTATTTGATTCTAAAAGCTCTGTTTGAATGTGTTTGACTTACATTTGATTCGATTAGCTTTGTTTTAATGTGTTTGACATTCATTTGATTCAATTAGCTTTGTAGATTGCATTTGACCATCATTTGATTCAAAAACTCTGTTTGAATGTGTTTGACTTTCATTTGATACAATTAGCTCTGTTTGAATGTGTTTGTCTTTCATTTGATTCAATTAGCTTTGTTAAATGCATTTGACTTCATTTGATTCAAAAAGCTTTGTTTGAATGTGTTTGACTTTCATTTAATTCAATTAGCTTTGTTTGAATGTGTTTGACTTTCATTCGATTCTATTAGGTTTGTTTGAATGTGTTTAACTTTCATTTGATTCAATTAGCTTTGTAGATTGCATTTTACTTTCATTTAGTTCAAATAGCTTTGTTTGAATGTGTTTGACTTTCATTTGATTTAATTAGCTTTTTTTGAATATGTTTGACTTTCATTTGATTTAATTAGATTTTTTTAGATGTTTTTGACTTTCATTTGATTCAATTAGCTTTGTTTAATGCATTTGACTTTCATTTGATTCAAAAAGCTTTGTTTGAATGTGTTTGACTTTCATTGGATTCAATTGGCTTTGTTCGAATGTTTTTTACTTCCATTTGATTCAATTAGCTTTGTAGAATGCATTTGACTTTCATTTGATTCAAAAAGCTCTGTTTGAATGTGTTTGACTTACATTTGATTCAATTAGCTTTGTTTTAATGTGTTTGACTTTCATTTGATTCAATTAGCTTTGTAGATTGCATTTGACCATTATTTGATTCAAAAAGCTCTATTTGAATGTGTTTGACTTTCATTTGATTCAATTAGCTCTGTTTGAATGTGTTTGACTTTCATTTGATTCAATTAGCTTTGTTAAATGCATTTGACTTTCATTTGATTCAAAAAGCTTTGTTTGAATGTGTTTGACTTTCATTTGATTCAATTAGCTCTGTTTGAATGTGTTTGACTTTCATTCGATTCTATTAGGTTTGTTTGAATGTGTTTAACTTTCATTTGATTCAATTAGCTTTGTAGATTGCATTTTACTTTCATTTAGTTCAAATAGCTTTGTTTGAATGTGTTTGACTTTCATTTGATTTAATTAGCTTTTTTTGAATATGTTTGACTTTCATTTGATTTAATTAGATTTTTTTAGATGTTTTTTACTTTCATTTGATTCAATTAGCTTTGTTGAATGCATTTGACTTTCATTTGATTCAAAAAGCTTTGTTTGAATGTGTTTGACTTTCATTGGATTCAATTGGCTTTGTTCGAATGTTTTTTACTTCCATTTGATTCAATTAGCTTTGTAGAATGCATTTGACTTTCAATTGATTCAAAAAGCTCTGTTTGAATGTGTTTGACTTACATTTGATTCAATTAGCTTTGTTTTAATGTGTTTGACTTTCATTTGATTCAATTAGCTTTGTAGATTGCATTTGACCATCATTTGATTCAAAAAGCTCTAGTTGAATGTGTTTGACTTTCATTTGATTCAATTAGCTCTGTTTGAATGTGTTTGACTTTCATTTGATTCAATTAGCTTTGTTAAATGCATTTGACTTTCATTTGATTCAAAAAGCTTTGTTTGAATGTGTTTGACTTTCATTTGATTCAATTAGCTCTGTTTGAATGTGTTTGACTTTCATTCGATTCTATTATGTTTGTTTGAATGTGTTTAACTTTCATTTGATTCAATTAGCTTTGTAGATTGCATTTTACTTTCATTTAGTTCAAATAGCTTTGTTTGAATGTGTTTGACTTTCATTTGATTTAATTAGCTTTTTTTGAATATGTTTGACTTTCATTTGATTTAATTAGATTTTTTTTGATGTTTTTGACTTTCATTTGATTCAATTAGCTTTGTTGAATGCATTTGACTTTCATTTGATTCAAAAAGCTTTGTTTGAATGTGTTTGACTTTCATTGGATTCAATTGGCTTTGTTCGAATGTTTTTTACTTCCATTTGATTCAATTAGCTTTGTAGAATGCATTTGACTTTCATTTGATTCAAAAAGCTCTGTTTGAATGTGTTTGACTTACGTTTGATTCAATTAGCTTTGTTTTAATGTGTTTGACTTTCATTTGATTCAATTAGCTTTGTAGATTGCATTTGAGCATCATTTGATTCAAAAAGCTCTATTTGAATGTGTTTGACTTTCATTTGATTCAATTAGCTCTGTTTGAATGTGTTTGACTTTCATTTGATTCAATTAGCTTTCTTAAATGCATTTGACTTTCATTTGATTCAAAAAGCTTTGTTTGAATGTGTTTGACTTTCATTTGATTCAATTAGCTCTGTTTGAATGTGTTTGACTTTCTTTCGATTCTATTAGGTTTGTTTGAATGTGTTTAACTTTCATTTGATTCAATTAGCTTTGTAGATTGCATTTTACTTTCATTTAGTTCAAATAGCTTTGTTTGAATGTGTTTGACTTTCATTTGATTTAATTAGCTTTTTTTGAATATGTTTGACTTTCATTTGATTTAATTAGATTTTTTTAGATGTTTTTGACTTTCATTTGATTCAATTAGCTTTGTTGAATGCATTTGACTTTCATTTGATTCAAAAAGCTTTGTTTGAATGTGTTTGACTTTCATTGGATTCAATTGGCTTTGTTCGAATGTTTTTTACTTCCATTTGATTCAATTAGCTTTGTAGAATGCATTTGACTTTCATTTGATACAAATAGCTTTGTTTGAATGTGTTTGACTTTCATTTGATTTAATTAGGTTTTTTAGATGTTTTTGACTTTCATTTGATTTAATTAGCTCTGTTGAATGCATTTGACTTTCATTTGATTCAAAAAGCTCTGTTGGAATGTGTTTGACTTACATTTGATTCAATTAACTTTGTTTGAATGTGTTTGACTTTCATTTGATTCAATTAGCTTTCTTAAATGCATTTGACCTTCATTTGATTCAAAAAGCTCTTTTTGAATGTGTTTGACTTTCATTTGATTCAATTAGCTCTTTTTGAATGTGTTTAACTTTCATTTGATTTAATTAGATTTGTTTAAATGTGATTGACTTTCGTTTGATTCAATTGGCTTTGTTTGAATGTTTTTGACTTTCATTTGATTGATTTAGCTTTGTAGAAAGCATTTGACTTTTATTAGATTCAAATAGCTTTGTTTGAATGTGTTTGACTTTCATTTGATTTAATTAGGTTTTTTTAGATGTTTTTGACTTACATTTGATTTAGAAACATTAAAATGCTTTTGAGTTTTATTTGATTCAAAAAGCTCTGTTTGAATGTGTTTGACTTACATTTGATTCAATTAGCTTTGTTTTAATGTGTTTGACTTTCATTTGATTCAATTAGCTTTGTAGATTGCATTTGACCATCATTTGATTCAAAAAGCTCTATTTGAATGTGTTTGACTTTCATTTGATTCAATTAGCTCTGTTTGAATGTGTTTGACTTTCATTTGATTCAATTAGCTTTGTTAAATGCATTTGACTTTCATTTGATTCAAAAAGCTTTGTTTGAATGTGTTTGACTTTCATTTGATTCAATTAGCTTTGTAGATTGCATTTTACTTTCATTTAGTTCAAATAGCTTTTGTTTGAATGTGTTTGACTTTCATTTGATTTAATTAGCTTTTTTTGAATATGTTTGACTTTCATTTGATTTAATTAGATTTTTTTAGATTTTTTTGACTTTTATTTGATTCAATTAGCTTTGTTGAATGCATTTGACTTTCATTTGATTCAAAAAGCTTTGTTTGAATGTGTTTGACTTTCATTGGATTCAATTGGCTTTGTTCGAATGTTTTTTACTTCCATTTGATTCAATTAGCTTTGTAGAATGCATTTGACTTTCATTTGATACAAATAGCTTTGTTTAAATGTGTTTGACTTTCATTTGATTTAATTAGGTTTTTTAGATGTTTTTTACTTTCATTTGATTTAATTAGCTTTGTTGAATGCATTTGACTTTTATTTGGTTCAAAAAGCTCTGTTGGAATGTGTTTGACTTACATTTGATTCAATTAACTTTGTTTAAATGTGTTTGACTTTCATTTGATTCAATTAGCTTTCTTAAATGCATTTGACCTTCATTTGATTCAAGAAGCTCTTTTTGAATGTGTTTGACTTTCATTTTATTCAATTAGCTCTGTTTGAATGTGTTTGACTTTCATTTTATTCAATTAGCTCTGTTTGAATGTGTTTGACTTTCATTTGATTCAATTAGGTTTGTTTGAATGTGTTTGACTTTCTTTTGATTTAATTAGCGTTGTTTGAATGTGTTTGACTTTCATCTGATTCAATTAGCTTTGTTGAATGAATTTGACTTTCATTTGATTTAAATAGCTTTGTTTGAATGTGCTTGACTTTCATATGTGGCTTTGTTCGAATGTTTTTGACTTTCATTTGATTCAATTAACTTTGTAGAATGCATTTGACTTTCATTTGATTCAAAAAGCTTTGTTAGAATGTGTTTGACTTTCATTTGATTTAATTAGGTTTTTTTTAATGTTTTTGACTTTCATTTGATTCAATTAGTTTTGTTTGAATGTGTTAGACTTTCATTTGATTCAATTAGTTTTGTTTGAATGTGTTAGACTTTCATTTGATTCAATTAGCTTTGTAGATTGCATTTGAACTTCATTTGATTCAAAAAGCTCTTTTTGAATGTGTTTGACTTTCATTTGATTCAATTAGCTCTGTTTGAATGTGTTTGACTTTCATTTGATTCAATTTGGTTTGTTTGAATGTGTTTTACTTTGATTTGATTCAATTAGCTTTGTTTGAAAGTGTTTGTGATGTGGATCAAGAGGGAAATTCTTTTGAAGAGCCAATCATATTGGTTTTAAGGCCAATAGGGTTTGAGCTTGGAGTAAAGAATCAAGAATGGTTAACATGCGCAGCCATTGAAGAAGAAGTCAAGGTCCAGTTGGGTTCCGACGACGGCAGCGGCGGCGACGCGCCGATCTGGGTGCCACGCGCCGGCTCCCTAGCTCCGGCCTGAGTCCAGCTACACGGCGGTGGGGCGCGTGTCGATGATGGCGGCGCGTGAGACGGTGGTTCGGCGGCAGTACGAAAAGAAAGATTTTCCTAACTTAGTTTTTTCTAGAGTTTTTGCTTGCAAGTTTTTACCTTTCACTTGAAAGGGTTTTTCTTGGTTTAAGCAATTAGGAATCTTCTTAATTTCTGTTATTTTAGTTTAAAATAATTTCTAAGTCAATTAGGAATTGTTTTAAGAAGTTTTAGTTTAATTAGAACTAGTCTTATTACTAGTTTCCTAGTTCCATTAGAATTGGTTTTCCTATTCTATCTAGGATACTTGGGGATCAAGGCTAGGGTTTTTTTCCTAGTTCGAATAGACTTAGGAATAGTTAGTTTAGTCTATAAATAAGGGATTTTTCGTGGCTTTGTATACACAACCAAAACCAGAAAATTCAATACAAGTTTATTGTTTGTTTTGCTTAATTGCTTACAAATTCTTTTGCTAGTTTTCAATTCAAGGAGTTGTTTTGATAATTAGAACGTTCAATTCTTAGTTCTAGGAGTAGTCTAAGTTTTGTTCATCAAAGTACTTAGTTCCAGGAGTGGTCTAGGTAATTTGAGAGGCGTTGAATTCGTTCCAGGAGTGGTCGTTTTCAAAGTCATATCCGGTTCGTTATTCTTAAGTTGTTCGATTTTCTTAGGAAATTCGAAGGGCTTGTGTTACTTGTGTGATTTTAGATTCTTTATTAAGTTAAGGGGTTTAAATCCACATCAAATTGGTATCAGAGCTTGTGTGATACCACATCAAATTGGTATCAGATTTCAGGGGTTTTGATCGTTCAACAATTCGTTCATCAAATCGCACTTGTTCTCGGATAACCAGTTTTTCTGTCAACTTCAGAAGGCTCGTTCTCCTTCGTTACAAGGTCTTTTCAGGTGATTCTTTTTTTGATTTTGGGTGAAATTTTGTCTAATTTCTGCCTGTGAAATTTCGGAATTTTTCGAGTTCGTTTGCTATTAAACTGGACTGTTTTCCGCAACTGTGTCAGTTTTGGTCCGATTTAATACTTACTGCTCGTTGTGTGCGATTTTGTTCCAAGTTGTGTTGCGATTTTTGTGGGATATACCTGTGTGGATAAGGGTTCTTTTAAGTCTGTTTTTGTCTTATAATTATGGAGGAAGGGATCCGAAAATCTATGGATGAATTTGCAAAGTTACTTCAAGGTCATAAAAAGAAGAAAAAACATGAAGATGATAACGTAGATTTTGGCTTTGGTAACAAACATATGCTTATGGAGCGACTGAATTTACATGAAGAAATTATTTTTCAAGGTCAACAAGATAGTTTGTTTCATACTCGATGCAAAGTTGTTGATAGAACTTGTAGGGTGATCATTGATAGTGGTTCGTGTACCAATGTAGCGTCTACAGAGATGGTTACTAAACTCCAACTTCCTACAAGAGATCATGAAAAACCATATAAGTTGGGTTGGCTAGATAATTCTATGGGTTTTCATGTAGAACAACAAGCTTTGGTGAATTTCTCCATTGGCAATTACAAGGAAGAATTATGGTGCGATGTGATTCCTATGAGTGCTTGTCACGTTCTTTTAGGAAGACCATGGCAATTTGATCGACATGTTAAACATGATGGTGTGGCCAACACATATTCGGTCAAGGTGGGAAACAAGAGGTTCAAACTTATTCCTTTAACTATTATTCCATGCCGCGTTAAAGTTAAAGAGATGGAGGAAGATTGTCAAAAGGATAAGGAAGAGGAACATGTAGGTGCTAAAGAGCTCGAAGAAAAGGTGAGTGAAACAATTGATGTTCCAATTGTGTGTGACGTTGTTCAAGATCAGATTATTCATAATGATCTACCAATGGTGGTGTCGGAAAAGGTTTTTGATACTATTGAGGAGCCATTCGTGAATCAAGATAATAATTTAATGGTTTCTTTAGAAGTGGTGGATTCATTAGGCATGCATAAAGAGAAGAAATTGTTAGTCATACATGAGAAAAATATCATGAAGCCTAAAGTGTTCTTATGGTCAACTTCGAAGACCAAGGACCAAATTGAGAATTGGTTGTTTCTAAAATATTGCCTTGCTCGTGGTGATGTTGTTACATTGCTTAAAATTGCTAGCGTTGAGGTAATAGTTCTTTTGGCTTGTATTCGTCGAATTTGGATGGTTTCATGGAATTGTTCTCCTTACATGGATGATGCGAATTTGAGGACAAATTCTTTTGAAGAGGGGGAGAATGATGTGGATCAAGAGGGAAATTCTTTTGAAGAGCCAATCATATTGGTTTTAAGGCCAATAGGGTTTGAGCTTGGAGTAAAGAATCAAGAATGGTTAACATGCGCAGCCATTGAAGAAGAAGTCAAGGTCCAGTTGGGTTCCGACGACGGCAGCGGCGGCGACGCGCCGATCTGGGTGCCACGCGCCGGCTCCCTAGCTCCGGCCTGAGTCCAGCTACACGGCGGTGGGGCGCGTGTCGATGATGGCGGCGCGTGAGACGGTGGTTCGGCGGCAGTACGAAAAGAAAGATTTTCCTAACTTAGTTTTTTCTAGAGTTTTTGCTTGCAAGTTTTTACCTTTCACTTGAAAGGGTTTTTCTTGGTTTAAGCAATTAGGAATCTTCTTAATTTCTGTTATTTTAGTTTAAAATAATTTCTAAGTCAATTAGGAATTGTTTTAAGAAGTTTTAGTTTAATTAGAACTAGTCTTATTACTAGTTTCCTAGTTCCATTAGAATTGGTTTTCCTATTCTATCTAGGATACTTGGGGATCAAGGCTAGGGTTTTTTTCCTAGTTCGAATAGACTTAGGAATAGTTAGTTTAGTCTATAAATAAGGGATTTTTCGTGGCTTTGTATACACAACCAAAACCAGAAAATTCAATACAAGTTTATTGTTTGTTTTGCTTAATTGCTTACAAATTCTTTTGCTAGTTTTCAATTCAAGGAGTTGTTTTGATAATTAGAACGTTCAATTCTTAGTTCTAGGAGTAGTCTAAGTTTTGTTCATCAAAGTACTTAGTTCCAGGAGTGGTCTAGGTAATTTGAGAGGCGTTGAATTCGTTCCAGGAGTGGTCGTTTTCAAAGTCATATCCGGTTCGTTATTCTTAAGTTGTTCGATTTTCTTAGGAAATTCGAAGGGCTTGTGTTACTTGTGTGATTTTAGATTCTTTATTAAGTTAAGGGGTTTAAATCCACATCAGTTTGACTTTCATTTGATTCAATTAGCTTTATAGAATGCTCTTGACTTTCATTTGATTCATATAGTTTTGTTTGAATGTGTTTAACCTTTTATTGTTTTAATTTGAATTTTTTAGATGTTTTTACATTCATTTGATTCAATTAGATTTGTAGAATACATTTGACTTTCATTTGATTCAAATAGGTTTGTCTGAATGTGTTTGACTTTCTTTTGATTTAATTAGATTTTTTTAGATGTTTTTGACTTTTGTTTGATTCAATTAGCTTTGTTGAATGCATTTGAGTTTTATTTGATTCAAAAAGCTCTGTTTGAATGTGTTTGACTTACATTTGATTCAATTAGCTTTGTTTTAATGTGTTTGACTTTCATTTGATTCAATTAGCTCTGTTTGAATGTGTTTGACTTTCATTTGATTCAATTAGCTTTGTAGATTGCATTTTACTTTCATTTAGTTCAAATAGCTTTGTTTGAATGTGTTTGACTTTCATTTGATTTAATTAGCTTTTTTTGAATATGTTTGACTTTCATTTAATTTAATTAGATTTTTTTAGATTTTTTTGACTTTTATTTGATTCAATTAGCTTTGTTGAATGCATTTGACTTTCATTTGATTCAAAAAGCTTTGTTTGAATGTGTTTGACTTTCATTGGATTCAATTGGCTTTGTTCGAATGTTTTTTACTTCCATTTGATTCAATTAGCTTTGTAGAATGCATTTGACTTTCATTTGATACAAATAGCTTTGTTTGAATGTGTTTGACTTTCATTTGATTTAATTAGGTTTTTTATATGTTTTTGACTTTCATTTGATTTAATTAGCTTTGTTGAATGCATTTGACTTTCATTTTATTCAAAAAGCTCTGTTGGAATGTGTTTGACTTACATTTGATTCAATTAACTTTTTTTGAATGTGTTTGACTTTCATTTGATTCAATTAGCTTTCTTAAATGCATTTGACCTTCATTTTATTCAAGAAGCTCTTTTTGAATGTGTTTGACTTTCATTTTATTCAATTAGCTCTGTTTGAATGTGTTTGACTTTCATTTGATTCAATTAGGTTTGTTTGAATGTGTTTGACTTTCTTTTGATTTAATTAGCGTTGTTTGAATGTGTTTGACTTTCATCTGATTCAATTAGCTTTGTTGAATGAATTTGACTTTCATTTGATTTAAATAGCTTTGTTTGAATGTGCTTGACTTTCATTTGATTCAATTGGCTTTGTTCGAATGTTTTTTACTTTCCATTTGATTCAATTAGCTTTGTAGAATGCATTTGACTTTCATTTGATAAAAATAGCTTTGTTTGAATGTGTTTGACTTTCATTTGATTTAATTAGATTTTTTTAGATGTTTTTGACTTACATTTGATTCAATTAGCTTTGTTGAATGCATTTGACTTTCATTTGATTCAAAAAGCTTTGTTTGAATGTGTTTGACTTTCATTGGATTCAATTGGCTTTGTTCGAATGTTTTTTACTTCAATTTGATTCAATTAGCTTTGTAGAATGCATTTGACTTTCATTTGATACAAATAGCTTTGTTTGAATGTGTTTGACTTTCATTTGATTTAATTAGGTTTTTTAGATGTTTTTTACTTTCATTTGATTTAATTAGCTTTGTTGAATGCATTTGACTTTCATTTGATTCAAAAAGCTCTGTTGGAATGTGTTTGACTTACATTTGATTCAATTAACTTTGTTTGAATGTGTTTGACTTTCATTTGATTCAATTAGCTTTCTTAAATGCATTTGACCTTCATTTGATTCAAAAAGCTCTTTTTGAATGTGTCTGAATTTCATTTTATTCAATTAGCTCTGTTCGAATGTGTTTGACTTTCATTTGATTCAATTAGGTTTGTTTGAATGTGTTTGACTTTCTTTTGATTTAATTAGCGTTGTTTGAATGTGTTTGACTTTCATCTGATTCAATTAGCTTTGTTGAATGAATTTGACTTTCATTTGATTTTAATAGCTTTGTTTGAATGTGCTTGACTTTCATTTGATTCAATTGGCTTTGTTGGAATGTTTTTGACTTTCATTTGATTCAATTAACTTTGTAGAATGCATTTGACTTTCATTTGATTCAAAAAGCTTTGTTAGAATGTGTTTGACTTTCATTTGATTTAATTAGGTTTTTTTTAATGTTTTTGACTTTCATTTGATTCAATTAGTTTTGTTTGAATGTGTTAGACTTTCATTTGATTCAATTAGCTTTGTAGATTGCATTTGAACTTCATTTGATTCAAAAAGCTCTTTTTGAATGTGTTTGACTTTCATTTGATTCAATTAGCTCTGTTTGAATGTGTTTTACTTTCATTTGATTCAATTTGGTTTGTTTGAATGTGTTTTACTTTGATTTGATTCAATTAGCTTTGTTTGAAAGTGTTTGACTTTCATTTGATTCAATTAGCTTTATAGAATGCTCTTGACTTTCATTTGATTCATATAGTTTTGTTTGAATGTGTTTAACCTTTTATTGATTTAATTTGAATTTTTTAGATGTTTTTACATTCATTTGATTCAATTAGATTTGTAGAATACATTTGACTTTCATTTGATTCAAATAGGTTTGTCTGAATGTGTTTGACTTTCATTTGATTTAATTAGATTTTTTTAGATGTTTTTGACTTTTGTTTGATTCAATTAGCTTTGTTGAATGCATTTGAGTTTTATTTGATTCAAAAAGCTCTGTTTGAATGTGTTTGACTTACATTTGATTCAATTAGCTTTGTTTTAATGTGTTTGACTTTCATTTGATTCAATTAGCTTTGTAGATTGCATTTGACCATCATTTGATTCAAAAAGCTCTATTTGAATGTGTTTGACTTTCATTTGATTCAATTAGCTCTGTTTGAATGTGTTTGACTTTCATTTGATTCAATTAGCTTTGTTAAATGCATTTGACTTTCATTTGATTCAAAAAGCTTTGTTTGAATGTGTTTGACTTTCATTTGATTCAATTAGCTCTGTTTGAATGTGTTTGACTTTCTTTCGATTCTATTAGGTTTGTTTGAATGTGTTTAACTTTCATTTGATTCAATTAGCTTTGTAGATTGCATTTTACTTTCATTTAGTTCAAATAGCTTTGTTTGAATGTGTTTGACTTTCATTTGATTTAATTAGCTTTTTTTTAATATGTTTGACTTTCATTTGATTTAATTAGATTTTTTTAGATGTTTTTGACTTTCATTTGATTCAATTAGCTTTGTAGGATGCATTTGACTTTCATTTGATTTAATTAGGTTTTTTAGATGTTTTTTACTTTCATTTGATTTAATTAGCTTTGTTGAATGCATTTGACTTTCATTTGATTCAAAAAGCTCTGTTGGAATGTGTTTGACTTACATTTGATTCAATTAACTTTGTTTGAATGTGTTTGACTTTCATTTGATTCAATTAGCTTTCTTAAATGCATTTGACCTTCATTTGATTCAAAAAGCTCTTTTTGAATGTGTCTGAATTTCATTTTATTCAATTAGCTCTGTTCGAATGTGTTTGACTTTCATTTGATTCAATTAGGTTTGTTTGAATGTGTTTGACTTTCTTTTGATTTAATTAGCGTTGTTTGAATGTGTTTGACTTTCATCTGATTCAATTAGCTTTGTTGAATGAATTTGACTTTCATTTGATTTAAATAGCTTTGTTTGAATGTGCTTGACTTTCATTTGATTCAATTGGCTTTGTTTGAATGTTTTTTACTTCCATTTGATTCAATTAGCTTTGTAGAATGCATTTGACTTTCATTTGATAAAAATAGCTTTGTTTGAATGTGTTTGACTTTCATTTGATTTAATTAGATTTTTTTTAGATGTTTTTGACTTACATTTGATTCAATTAGCTTTGTTGAATGCATTTGACTTTCATTTGATTCAAAAAGCTTTGTTTGAATGTGTTTGACTTTCATTGGATTCAATTGGCTTTGTTCGAATGTTTTTTACTTCAATTTGATTCAATTAGCTTTGTAGAATGCATTTGACTTTCATTTGATACAAATAGCTTTGTTTGAATGTGTTTGACTTTCATTTGATTTAATTAGGTTTTTTAGATGTTTTTTACTTTCATTTGATTTAATTAGCTTTGTTGATTGCATTTGACTTTCATTTGATTCAAAAAGCTCTGTTGGAATGTGTTTGACTTACATTTGATTCAATTAACTTTGTTTGAATGTGTTTGACTTTCATTTGATTCAATTAGCTTTCTTAAATGCATTTGACCTTCATTTGATTCAAAAAGCTCTTTTTGAATGTGTCTGAATTTCATTTTATTCAATTAGCTCTGTTCGAATGTGTTTGACTTTCATTTGATTCAATTAGGTTTGTTTGAATGTGTTTGACTTTCTTTTGATTTAATTAGCGTTGTTTGAATGTGTTTGACTTTCATCTGATTCAATTAGCTTTGTTGAATGAATTTGACTTTCATTTGATTTTAATAGCTTTGTTTGAATGTGCTTGACTTTCATTTGATTCAATTGGCTTTGTTGGAATGTTTTTGACTTTCATTTGATTCAATTAACTTTGTAGAATGCATTTGACTTTCATTTGATTCAAAAAGCTTTGTTAGAATGTGTTTGACTTTCATTTGATTTAATTAGGTTTTTTTTAATGTTTTTGACTTTCATTTGATTCAATTAGTTTTGTTTGAATGTGTTAGACTTTCATTTGATTCAATTAGCTTTGTAGATTGCATTTGAACTTCATTTGATTCAAAAAGCTCTTTTTGAATGTGTTTGACTTTCATTTGATTCAATTAGCTCTGTTTGAATGTGTTTTACTTTCATTTGATTCAATTTGGTTTGTTTGAATGTGTTTTACTTTGATTTGATTCAATTAGCTTTGTTTGAAAGTGTTTGACTTTCATTTGATTCAATTAGCTTTATAGAATGCTCTTGACTTTCATTTGATTCATATAGTTTTGTTTGAATGTGTTTAACCTTTTATTGATTTAATTTGAATTTTTTAGATGTTTTTACATTCATTTGATTCAATTAGATTTGTAGAATACATTTGACTTTCATTTGATTCAAATAGGTTTGTCTGAATGTGTTTGACTTTCATTTGATTTAATTAGATTTTTTTAGATGTTTTTGACTTTTGTTTGATTCAATTAGCTTTGTTGAATGCATTTGAGTTTTATTTGATTCAAAAAGCTCTGTTTGAATGTGTTTGACTTACATTTGATTCAATTAGCTTTGTTTTAATGTGTTTGACTTTCATTTGATTCAATTAGCTTTGTAGATTGCATTTGACCATCATTTGATTCAAAAAGCTCTATTTGAATGTGTTTGACTTTCATTTGATTCAATTAGCTCTGTTTGAATGTGTTTGACTTTCATTTGATTCAATTAGCTTTGTTAAATGCATTTGACTTTCATTTGATTCAAAAAGCTTTGTTTGAATGTGTTTGACTTTCATTTGATTCAATTAGCTCTGTTTGAATGTGTTTGACTTTCTTTCGATTCTATTAGGTTTGTTTGAATGTGTTTAACTTTCATTTGATTCAATTAGCTTTGTAGATTGCATTTTACTTTCATTTAGTTCAAATAGCTTTGTTTGAATGTGTTTGACTTTCATTTGATTTAATTAGCTTTTTTTTAATATGTTTGACTTTCATTTGATTTAATTAGATTTTTTTAGATGTTTTTGACTTTCATTTGATTCAATTAGCTTTGTAGGATGCATTTGACTTTCATTTGATTTAATTAGGTTTTTTAGATGTTTTTTACTTTCATTTGATTTAATTAGCTTTGTTGAATGCATTTGACTTTCATTTGATTCAAAAAGCTCTGTTGGAATGTGTTTGACTTACATTTGATTCAATTAACTTTGTTTGAATGTGTTTGACTTTCATTTGATTCAATTAGCTTTCTTAAATGCATTTGACCTTCATTTGATTCAAAAAGCTCTTTTTGAATGTGTCTGAATTTCATTTTATTCAATTAGCTCTGTTCGAATGTGTTTGACTTTCATTTGATTCAATTAGGTTTGTTTGAATGTGTTTGACTTTCTTTTGATTTAATTAGCGTTGTTTGAATGTGTTTGACTTTCATCTGATTCAATTAGCTTTGTTGAATGAATTTGACTTTCATTTGATTTTAATAGCTTTGTTTGAATGTGCTTGACTTTCATTTGATTCAATTGGCTTTGTTGGAATGTTTTTGACTTTCATTTGATTCAATTAACTTTGTAGAATGCATTTGACTTTCATTTGATTCAAAAAGCTTTGTTAGAATGTGTTTGACTTTCATTTGATTTAATTAGGTTTTTTTTTAATGTTTTTGACTTTCATTTGATTCAATTAGTTTTGTTTGAATGTGTTAGACTTTCATTTGATTCAATTAGCTTTGTAGATTGCATTTGAACTTCATTTGATTCAAAAAGCTCTTTTTGAATGTGTTTGACTTTCATTTGATTCAATTAGCTCTGTTTGAATGTGTTTTACTTTCATTTGATTCAATTTGGTTTGTTTGAATGTGTTTTACTTTGATTTGATTCAATTAGCTTTGTTTGAAAGTGTTTGACTTTCATTTGATTCAATTAGCTTTATAGAATGCTCTTGACTTTCATTTGATTCATATAGTTTTGTTTGAATGTGTTTAACCTTTTATTGATTTAATTTGAATTTTTTAGATGTTTTTACATTCATTTGATTCAATTAGATTTGTAGAATACATTTGACTTTCATTTGATTCAAATAGGTTTGTCTGAATGTGTTTGACTTTCATTTGATTTAATTAGATTTTTTTAGATGTTTTTGACTTTTGTTTGATTCAATTAGCTTTGTTGAATGCATTTGAGTTTTATTTGATTCAAAAAGCTCTATTTGAATGTGTTTGACTTACATTTGATTCAATTAGCTTTGTTTTAATGTGTTTGACTTTCATTTGATTCAATTAGCTTTGTAGATTGCATTTGACCATCATTTGATTCAAAAAGCTCTATTTGAATGTGTTTGACTTTCATTTGATTCAATTAGCTCTGTTTGAATGTGTTTGACTTTCATTTGATTCAATTAGCTTTGTTAAATGCATTTGACTTTCATTTGATTCAAAAAGCTTTGTTTGAATGTGTTTGACTTTCATTTGATTCAATTAGCTCTGTTTGAATGTGTTTGACTTTCTTTCGATTCTATTAGGTTTGTTTGAATGTGTTTAACTTTCATTTGATTCAATTAGCTTTGTAGATTGCATTTTACTTTCATTTAGTTCAAATAGCTTTGTTTGAATGTGTTTGACTTTCATTTGATTTAATTAGCTTTTTTTGAATATGTTTGACTTTCATTTGATTTAATTAGATTTTTTTAGATGTTTTTGACTTTCATTTGATTCAATTAGCTTTGTAGGATGCATTTGACTTTCATTTGATTTAATTAGGTTTTTTAGATGTTTTTTACTTTCATTTGATTTAATTAGCTTTGTTGAATGCATTTGACTTTCATTTGATTCAAAAAGCTCAGTTGGAATGTGTTTGACTTACATTTGATTCAATTAACTTTGTTTGAATGTGTTTGACTTTCATTTGATTCAATTAGCTTTCTTAAATGCATTTGACTTTCATTTGATTCAAAAAGCTCTTTTTGAATGTGTTTGACTCTCATTTGATTCAATTAGCTCTGTTTGAATGTGTTTGACTTTCATTTGATTCTATTAGGTTTGTTTGAATGTGTTTTACTTTCATTTGATTCAATTAGCTTTGTAGAATGCATTTGACTTTCATTTGATACAAATAGCTTTGTTTGAATGTGTTTGACTTTCATTTGATTTAATTAGGTTTTTTTAGATGTTTTTGACTTTCATTTGATTCAATTAGCTTTGTTGAATGCATTTGACTTTCATTTGATTCTAAAAGCTTTGTTTGAATGTGTTTGACTTTCATTTGATTCAATTAGCTTTGTTTGAATGTGTTTGACTTTCATTTGATTCAATTAGCTTTGTAGAATGCATTTGACTTTCATTTAATTCAAATAGCTTTGTTTGAATTTGTTTGACTTTGATTTGATTTAATTAGCTTTGTTTGAATGTGTTTGACTTTCATTTGATTCAATTAGCTTTGTAGAATGCATTTGACTTTCATTTTATTCAAATAGCTTTGTTTGAATTTGTTTGACTTTGATTTGATTTAATTAGCTTTGTTTGAATGTGTTTGACTTTTATTTGATTTAATTAGATTTTTTTAGATGTTTTTGACTTTCGATTGATTCAGTTAGCTTTGTTAAATGTATTTGACTTTCATTTGATTCAAATAGGTTTGTCTGAATGTGTTTTACTTTTGTTTGATTCAATTAGCTTTGTGTAATGTATTTGAGTTTTATTTTAATCAAAAAGCTCTGTTTGAATGTGTTTGACTTACATTTGATTCAATTAGCTTTGTTTTAATGTGTTTGACTTTCTTTTGATTCAATTAGCTTTGTAGATTGCATTTGACCTTCATTTGATTCAAAAAGCTCTTTTTGAATGTGTTTGACTTTCATTTGATTCAATTAGCTCTGTTTGAATGTGTTTGACTTTCATTTGATTCAATTAGCTTTCTTAAATGCATTTGACTTTCATTTGATTCAAAAAGCTCTTTTTGAATGTGTTTGACTCTCATTTGATTCAATTAGCTCTGTTTGAATGTGTTTGACTTTCATTTGATTCTATTAGGTTTGTTTGAATGTGTTTTACTTTCATTTGATTCAATTAGCTTTGTAGAATGCATTTGACTTTCATTTGATACAAATAGCTTTGTTTGAATGTGTTTGACTTTCATTTGATTTAATTAGGTTTTTTTAGATGTTTTTGACTTTCATTTGATTCAATTAGCTTTGTTGAATGCATTTGACTTTCATTTGATTCTAAAAGCTTTGTTTGAATGTGTTTGACTTTCATTTGATTCAATTAGCTTTGTTTGAATGTGTTTGACTTTCATTTGATTCAATTAGCTTTGTAGAATGCATTTGACTTTCATTTAATTCAAATAGCTTTGTTTGAATTTGTTTGACTTTGATTTGATTTAATTAGCTTTGTTTGAATGTGTTTGACTTTCATTTGATTCAATTAGCTTTGTAGAATGCATTTGACTTTCATTTTATTCAAATAGCTTTGTTTGAATTTGTTTGACTTTGATTTGATTTAATTAGCTTTGTTTGAATGTGTTTGACTTTTATTTCATTTAATTAGATTTTTTTAGATGTTTTTGACTTTCGATTGATTCAGTTAGCTTTGTTAAATGTATTTGACTTTCATTTGATTCAAATAGGTTTGTCTGAATGTGTTTTACTTTTGTTTGATTCAATTAGCTTTGTGTAATGTATTTGAGTTTTATTTTAATCAAAAAGCTCTGTTTGAATGTGTTTGACTTACATTTGATTCAATTAGCTTTGTTTTAATGTGTTTGACTTTCTTTTGATTCAATTAGCTTTGTAGATTGCATTTGACCTTCATTTGATTCAAAAAGCTCTTTTTGAATGTGTTTGACTTTCATTTGATTCAATTAGCTCTGTTTGAATGTGTTTGACTTTCATTTGATTCAATTAGCTTTGTTAAATGCATTTGACTTTCATTTGATTCAAAAAGCTTTGTTTGAATGTGTTTGACTTTCATTTGATTCAATTAGCTCTGTTTGAATGTGTTTGACTTTCATTCGATTCTATTAGGTTTGTTTGAATGTGTTTCACTTTCATTTGATTCAATTAGCTTTGTAGATTGCATTTTACTTTCATTTAGTTCAAATAGCTTTGTTTGAATGTGTTTGACTTTCATTTGATTTAATTAGCTATTTTTGAATATGTTTGACTTTCATTTGATTTAATTAGATTTTTTTAGATGTTTTTGACTTTCATTTGATTCAAAAAGCTTTGTTTGAATGTGTTTGACTTTCATTGGATTCAATTGGCTTCGTTCGAATGTTTTTTACTTCCATTTGATTCAATTAGCTTTGTAGAATGCATTTGACTTTCAATTGATTTAATTAGGTTTTTTAGATGTTTTTTACTTTCATTTGATTTAATTAGCTTTGTTGAATGCATTTGACTTTCATTTAATTCAAAAAGCTCTGTTGGAATGTGTTTGACTTACATTTGATTCAATTAACTTTGTTTGAATGTGTTTGACTTTCATTTGATTCAATTAGCTTTCATAAATGCATTTGACCTTCATTTGATTCAAAAAGCTCTTTTTGAATGTGTTTGACTTTCATTTTATTCAATTAGCTCTATTTGAATGTGTTTGACTTTCATTTGATTCAATTAGGTTTGTTTGAATGTGTTTGACTTTCTTTTGATTTAATTAGCGTTGTTTGAATGTGTTTGACTTTCATCTGATTCAATTAGCTTTGTTGAATGAATTTGACTTTCATTTGATTTAAATAGCTTTGTTTGAATGTGCTTGACTTTCATTTGATTCAATTGGCTTTGTTCGAATATTTTTGACTTTCATTTGATTCAATTAACTTTGTAGAATGCATTTGACTTTCATTTGATTCAAAAAGCTTTGTTAGAATGTGTTTGACTTTCATTTGATTTAATTAGGTTTTTTTTTAATGTTTTTGACTTTCATTTCATTCAATTAGTTTTGTTTGAATGTGTTTGACTTTCATTTGATTCAATTAGCTTTGTTGAATGCATTTGACTTTCATTTGATTCAAAAAGCTCTGCTTGAATGTGTCTGACTTACATTTGATTCAATTTGCTTTGTTTGAATGTGTTTGACTTTCATTTGATTCAATTAGCTTTGTAGAATGCATTTGACTTTCATTTAATTCAAATAGCTTTGTTTGAATTTGTTTGACTTTGATTTGATTTAATTAGCTTTGTTTGAATGTGTTTGACTTTTATTTGATTTACTCATATTTTTTTAGATGTTTTTTTACTTTCATTTGATTCAATTAGCTTTGTTAAATGCATTTGACTTTCATTTGATTCAAAAAGCTTTGTTTGAATGTGTTTGACTTTCATTTGATTCAATTAGCTTTGTTGGATGCATTTGACTTTCATTTGATTCAAAAAGCTTTGTTTGAATGTGTTTGACTTTCATTGGATTCAATTGGCTTTGTTCGAATGTTTTTTACTTCCATTTGATTCAATTAGCTTTGTAGAATGCGTTTGACTTTCATTTGATTCATATAGCTTTGTTTGAATGTGTTTGACTTTCATTTGATTTAATTAGGTTTTTTTAGATGTTTTTGAATTTCATTTGATTCAATTAGTTTTGTTTGAATGTGTTTGACTTTCATTTAATTTAATTAGCTTTGCAGATTGCATTTAACCTTCATTTGATTCAAAAAGCTCTTTTTGAATGTGTTTGACTTTCATTTGATTCAATTAGCTCTGTTTGAATGTGTTTGACTTTCATTTGATTCAATTAGGTTTGTTTGAATGTGTTTGACTTTCATTTGATTCAATTAGCTTTGTTGGAATGTTTTTGACTTTCATTTGATTGATTTAGCTTTGTAGAATGCATTTGACTTTCATTTGATACAAATAGCTTTGTTTGAATGTGTTTGACTTTCATTTGATTTAATTAGGTTTTTTTAGATGTTTTTGACTTTCATTAGATTCAATTAGCTTTGTTGAATGCATTTGACTTTCATTTGATTCAAAAAGCTTTGTTTGAATGTGTTTGACTTACATTTGATTCAAATAGCTTTGTTTGAATGTGTTTGACTTTCATTTGATTCAATTAGCTTTGTAGAATGCATTTGTCTTTCATTTAATTCAAATAGCTTTGTTTGAATTTGTTTGACTTTGATTTGATTTAATTAGCTTTGTTTGAATGTGTTTGAGTTTTATTTAATTTAATTGGATTTTTTTAGATGTTTTTGACTTTCATTTGATTCAATTAGCTTTGTTATATGCATTTGACTTTCATTTGATTCAAAAAGCTTTGTTTGAATGTGTTCGACTTTCATTTGATTCAATTAGCTCTGTTTGAATGTGTTTGACTTTCATTTGATTCTATTAGGTTTGCTTGAATGTGTTTATCTTTCATTTTATTTAATTAGGTTTGTAGATTGCATTTTACTTTCATTTAGTTCAAATAGCTTTTTTTGAATGTGTTTGACTTTCATTTGATTTAATTAGCTTTTTTTAAATGTGTTTGACTTTCATTTGATTTAATTAGATTTTTTTAGAAGTTTTTGACTTTCATTTGATTCAAAAAGCTCTTTTTGAATGTGTTTGACTTTCATTAATTAGCTCTGTTTGAATGTGTTTGACTTTCATCTAATTCAATTAGCTTTGTTGAATGAATTTGACTTTGATTCAAAAAGCTTTGTTAGAATGTGTTTGACTTTCATTTGATTCAATTGGCTTTGTTCGAATGTTTTAGACTTTCATTTGATTCAATTAGCTTTGTAGAATGCATTTGACTTTCATTTGATTCAAAAAGCTTTGTTAGAATGTGTTTGACTTTCATTTTTATTTAATTAGGTTTTTTTTAATGTTTTTGACTTTCATTTGATTCAATTGTTTTGTTTGAATGTGTTTGACTTTCATTTGATTCAATTAGCTTTGTAGATTTTGTAGATTGCATTTGACCTTCATTTGATTCAAAAAGCTCTTTTTGAATGTGTTTTGACTTTCATTTAATTCAATTAGCTCTGTTTGAATGTCTTTAACTTTCATTTTATTCAATTTGGTTTGTTTGAATGTGTTTTACTTTGATTTGATTCAATTAGCTTAGTTTGAATGTGTTTGACCTTTTATTGATTTAATTTGAATTTTTAAGATGTTTTTACTTTCATTTGATTCAATTAGATTTGTAGAATACATTTGACTTTCATTTGATTCAAATAGGTTTGTCTGAATGTGTTTGACTTTCTTTTGAATTAATTAGATTTTTTTAGATGTTTTTGACTTTTGTTTGATTCAATTAGCTTTGTTGAATGCATTTGAGTTTTATTTGATTCAAAAAGCTCTGTTTGAATGTGTTTGACTTACATTTGATTCAATTAGCTTTGTTTTAATGTGTTTGACTTTCTTTTGATTTAATTAGCTTTGTAGATTGCATTTGACCTTCATTTGATTCAAAAAGCTCTATTTGAATGTGTTTGACTTTCATTTGATTCAATTAGCTCAGTTTGAATGTGTTTGACTTTCATTTGATTCAATTAGCTTTGTTAAATGCATTTGACTTTCATTTGATTCAAAAAGCTTTGTTTGAATGTGTTTGACTTTCATTTGATTCAATTAGCTCTGTTTGAATGTGTTTGACTTTCATTCGATTCTATTAGGTTTGTTTGAATGTGTTTAACTTTCATTTGATTCAATTAGCTTTGTAGATTGCATTTTACTTTCATTTAGTTCAAATAGCTTTGTTTGAATGTATTTGACTTTCATTTGATTTAATTAGCTTTTTTTGAATATGTTTGACTTTCATTTGATTTAATTAGATTTTTTTAGATGTTTTTGACTTTCATTTGATTCAATTAGCTTTGTTGAATGCATTTGACTTTCATTTGATTCAAAAAGCTTTGTTTGAATGTGTTTGACTTTCATTGGATTCAATTGGCTTTGTTCGAATGTTTTTACTTCCATTTGATTCAATTAGCTTTGCAGAATGCATTTGACTTTCATTTGATACACATAGCTTTGTTTGAATGTGTTTGACTTTCATTTGATTTAATTAGGTTTTTTAGATGTCTTTGACTTTCATTTGATTTAATTAGCTTTGTTGAATGCATTTGACTTTCATTTGATTCAAAAAGCTCTGTTGGAATGTGTTTGACTTACATTTGATTCAATTAACTTTGTTTGAATGTGTTTGACTTTCATTTGATTCAATTAGCTTTCTTAAATGCATTTGACCTTCATTTGATTCAAAAAGCTCTTTTTGAATGTGTTTGACTTTCATTTTATTCAATTAGCTCTGTTTGAATGTGTTTGACTTTCATTTGATTCAATTTAGGTTTGTTTGAATGTGTTTGACATTCTTTTGATTTAATTAGCGTTGTTTGAATGTGTTTGACTTTCATCTGATTCAATTAGCTTTGTTGAATGAATTTGACTTTCATTTGATTTAAATAGCTTTGTTTGAATGTGCTTGACTTTCATTTGATTCAATTGGCTTTGTTCGAATGTTTTTGACTTTCATTTGATTCAATTAACTTTGTAGAATGCATTTGACTTTCATTTGATTTAATTAGGTTTTTTTTAATGTTTTTGACTTTCATTTGATTCAATTAATTTTGTTTGAATGTGTTTGACTTTCATTTGATTCAATTAGCATTGTAGATTTTGTAGATTGCATTTGACCTTCATTTGATTCAAAAAGAACTTTTTGAATGTGTTTTGACTTTCATTTAATTCAATTAGCTCTGTTTGAATGTCTTTGACTTTCATTTTATTCAATTAAGTTTGTTTGAATGTGTTTTACTTTGATTTGATCCATTTAGCTTTGTTTGACTGTGTTTGACTTTCATTTGATTCAAATAGTTTTGTTTGAATGTGTTTGACTTTTTATTGATTTTATTTGAATTTTTAGATGTTTTTACTTTCATTTGATTGAATTAGATTTGTAGAATACATTTGACTTTCATTTGATTCAAATAGGTTTGTCTGAATGTGTTTGACTTTCATTTGATTTAATTAGATTTTTTTTAGATGTTTTTGACTTTCATTTGATTCAATGAGCTTTGTTGAATGCATTTGACTTTCATTTGATTCAAAAAGCTTTGTTTGAATGTGTTTGACTTTCATTGGATTCAATTGGCTTTGTTCGAATGTTTTTTACTTCCATTTGATTCAATTAGCTTTGTAGAATGCATTTGACTTTCATTTGATACAAATAGCTTTGTTTGAATGTGTTTGACTTTCATTTGATTGAATTAGGTTTTTTAGATGTTTTTTACTTTCATTTGATTTAATTAGCTTTGTTGAATGCATTTGACTTTCACTTGATTCAAAAAGCTCTGTTGGAATGTGTTTGACTTACATTTGATTCAATTAACTTTGTTTGAATGTGTTTGTCTTTCATTTGATTCAATTAGCTTTCTTAAATGCATTTGACCTTTATTTGATTCAAAAAGCTCTTTTTGAATGTGTTTGACTTTCATTTGATTCTATTAGGTTTGCTTGAATGTGTTTATCTTTCATTTGATTCAATTAGCTTTGTAGATTGCATTTTACTTTCATTTAGTTCAAATAGCTTTTTTTGAATGTGTTTGACTTTCATTTGATTTAATTAGCTTTTTTTAAATGTGTTTGACTTTCATTTGATTTAATTAGATTTTTTTAGAAGTTTTTGACTTTCATTTGATTCAAAAAGCTCTTTTTGAATGTGTTTGACTTTCATTTTATTCAATTAGCTCTGTTTGAATGTGTTTGACTTTCATTTGATTCAATTAGGTTTGTTTGAATGTGTTTGACTTTCTTTTGATTTAATTAGCGTTGTTTGAATGTGTTTGACTTTCATCTAATTCAATTAGCTTTGTTGAATGAATTTGACTTTCATTTGATTCAAAAAGCTTTGTTAGAATGTGTTTGACTTTCATTTGATTCAATTGGCTTTGTTCGAATGTTTTAGACTTTCATTTGATTCAATTAGCTTTGTAGAATGCATTTGACTTTCATTTGATTCAAAAAGCTTTGTTAGAATGTGTTTGACTTTCATTTGATTTAATTAGGTTTTTTTTTAATGTTTTTGACTTTCATTTGATTCAATTGGTTTTGTTTGAATGTGTTTGACTTTCATTTGATTCAATTAGCTTTGTAGATTTTGTAGATGGCATTTGACCTTCATTTGATTCAAAAAGCTCTTTTTGAATGTGTTTTGACTTTCATTTAATTCAATTAGCTCTGTTTGAATGTCTTTAACTTTCATTTTATTCAATTTGGTTTGTTTGAATGTGTTTTACTTTGATTTGATTCAATTAGCTTAGTTTGAATGTGTTTGACCTTTTATTGATTTAATTTGAATTTTTAAGATGTTTTTGCTTTCATTTGATTCAATTAGATTTGTAGAATACATTTGACTTTCATTTGATTCAAATAGGTTTGTCTGAATGTGTTTGACTTTCTTTTGATTTAATTAGATTTTTTTAGATGTTTTTGACTTTTGTTTGATTTAATTAGCTTTGTTGAATGCATTTGAGTTTTATTTGATTCAAAAAGCTCTGTTTGAATGTGTTTGACTTACATTTGATTCAATTAGCTTTGTTTTAATGTGTTTGACTTTCTTTTGATTCAATTAGCTTTGTAGATTGCATTTGACCTTCATTTGATTCAAAAAGCTCTATTTGAATGTGTTTGACTTTCATTTTATTCAATTAGCTCAGTTTGAATGTGTTTGACTTTCATTTGATTCAATTAGCTTTGTTAAATGCATTTGACTTTCATTTGATTCAAAAAGCTTTGTTTGAATGTGTTTGACTTTCATTTGATTCAATTAGCTCTGTTTGAATGTGTTTGACTTTCATTCGATTCTATTAGGTTTGTTTGAATGTGTTTAACTTTCATTTGATTCAATTAGCTTTGTAGATTGCATTTTACTTTCATTTAGTTCAAATAGCTTTGTTTGAATGTATTTGACTTTCATTTGATTTAATTAGCTTTTTTTTGAATATGTTTGACTTTCATTTGATTTAATTAGATTTTTTTAGATGTTTTTGACTTTCATTTGATTCAATTAGCTTTGTTGAATGCATTTGACTTTCATTTGATTCAAAAAGCTTTGTTTGAATGTGTTTGACTTTCATTGGATTCAATTGGCTTTGTTCGAATGTTTTTACTTCCATTTGATTCAATTAGCTTTGCAGAATGCATTTGACTTTCATTTGATACACATAGCTTTGTTTGAATGTGTTTGACTTTCATTTGATTTAATTAGGTTTTTTAGATGTCTTTGACTTTCATTTGATTTAATTAGCTTTGTTGAATGCATTTGACTTTCATTTGATTCAAAAAGCTCTGTTGGAATGTGTTTGACTTACATTTGATTCAATTAACTTTGTTTGAATGTGTTTGACTTTCATTTGATTCAATTAGCTTTCTTAAATGCATTTGACCTTCATTTGATTCAAAAAGCTCTTTTTGAATGTGTTTGAGTTTCATTTTATTCAATTAGCTCTGTTTGAATGTGTTTGACTTTCATTTGATTCAATTAGGTTTGTTTGAATGTGTTTGACATTCTTTTGATTTAATTAGCGTTGTTTGAATGTGTTTGACTTTCATCTGATTCAATTAGCTTTGTTGAATGAATTTGACTTTCATTTGATTTAAATAGCTTTGTTTGAATGTGCTTGACTTTCATTTGATTCAATTGGCTTTGTTCGAATGTTTTTGACTTTCATTTGATTCAATTAACTTTGTAGAATGCATTTGACTTTCATTTGATTTAATTAGGTTTTTTTTAATGTTTTTGACTTTCATTTGATTCAATTGTTTTTTTAATGTTTTTGACTTTCATTTGATTCAATTAGTTTTGTTTGAATGTGTTTGACTTTCATTTGATTCAATTAGCATTGTAGATTTTGTAGATTGCATTTGACCTTCATTTGATTCAAAAAGAACTTTTTGAATGTGTTTTGACTTTCATTTAATTCAATTAGCTCTGTTTGAATGTCTTTGACTTTCATTTTATTCAATTAAGTTTGTTTGAATGTGTTTTACTTTTATTTGATCCATTTAGCTTTGTTTGACTGTGTTTGACTTTCATTTGATTCAAATAGTTTTGTTTGAATGTGTTTGACTTTTTATTGATTTTATTTGAATTTTTTAGATGTTTTTACTTTCATTTGATTGAATTAGATTTGTAGAATACATTTGACTTTCATTTGATTCAAATAGGTTTGTCTGAATGTGTTTGACTTTCATTTGATTTAATTAGATTTTTTTAGATGTTTTTGACTTTCATTTGATTCAATGAGCTTTGTTGAATGCATTTGACTTTCATTTGATTCAAAAAGCTTTGTTTGAATGTGTTTGACTTTCATTGGATTCAATTGGCTTTGTTCGAATGTTTTTTACTTCCATTTGATTCAATTAGCTTTGTAGAATGCATTTGACTTTCATTTGACACAAATAGCTTTGTTTGAATGTGTTTGACTTTTCATTTGATTTAATTAGGTTTTTTTAGATGTTTTTGACTTTCATTTGATTTAATTAGCTTTGTTGAATGCATTTGACTTTCATTTGATTCAAAAAGCTTTGTTTGAATGTGTTTGACTTTCATTGGATTCAATTGGCTTTGTTCGAATGTTTTTTACTTCCATTTGATTCAATTAGCTTTGTAGAATGCATTTGACTTTCATTTGATACAAATAGCTTTGTTTGAATGTGTTTGACTTTCATTTGATTGAATTAGGTTTTTTTAGATGTTTTTTACTTTCATTTGATTTAATTAGCTTTGTTGAATGCATTTGACTTTCACTTGATTCAAAAAGCTCTGTTGGAATGTGTTTGACTTACATTTGATTCAATTAACTTTGTTTGAATGTGTTTGACTTTCATTTGATTCAATTAGCTTTCTTAAATGCATTTGACCTTTATTTGATTCAAAAAGCTCTTTTTGAATGTGTTTGACTTTCATTTGATTCTATTAGGTTTGCTTGAATGTGTTTATCTTTCATTTGATTCAATTAGCTTTGTAGATTGCATTTTACTTTCATTTAGTTCAAATAGCTTTTTTTGAATGTGTTTGACTTTCATTTGATTTAATTAGCTTTTTTTAAATGTGTTTGACTTTCATTTAATTTAATTAGATTTTTTTAGAAGTTTTTGACTTTCATTTGATTCAAAAAGCTCTTTTTGAATGTGTTTGACTTTCATTTTATTCAATTAGCTCTGTTTGAATGTGTTTGACTTTCATTTGATTCAATTAGGTTTGTTTGAATGTGTTTGACTTTCTTTTGATTTAATTAGCGTTGTTTGAATGTGTTTGACTTTCATCTAATTCAATTAGCTTTGTTGAATGAATTTGACTTTCATTTGATTCAAAAAGCTTTGTTAGAATGTGTTTGACTTTCATTTGATTCAATTGGCTTTGTTCGAATGTTTTAGACTTTCATTTGATTCAATTAGCTTTGTAGAATGCATTTGACTTTCATTTGATTCAAAAAGCTTTGTTAGAATGTGTTTGACTTTCATTTGATTTAATTAGGTTTTTTTTTAATGTTTTTGACTTTCATTTGATTCAATTGGTTTTGTTTGAATGTGTTTGACTTTCATTTAATTCAATTAGCTCTGTTTGAATGTCTTTAACTTTCATTTTATTCAATTTGGTTTGTTTGAATGTGTTTTACTTTGATTTGATTCAATTAGCTTAGTTTGAATGTGTTTGACCTTTTATTGATTTAATTTGAATTTTTAAGATGTTTTTACTTTCATTTGATTCAATTAGATTTGTAGAATACATTTGACTTTCATTTGATTTAAATAGGTTTGTCTGAATGTGTTTGACTTTCTTTTGATTTAATTAGATTTTTTTAGAAGTTTTTGACTTTCGTTTAATTCAATTAGCATTGTTGAATGCATTTGACTTTAATTTGATTCAAAAAGCTCTGTTTGAATGTGTTTGACTTACATTTGATTCAATTAGCTTTGTTGAATGCATTTGACTTTCATTTGATTCAAAAAGCTTTGTTTGAATGTGTTTGACTTTCATTTGATTCAATTGGCTTTGTTCGAATGTTTTTTACTTCCATTTGATTCAATTAGCTTTGTAGAATGCATTTGACTTTCATTTGATACAAATAGCTTTGTTTGAATGTGTTTGACTTTCATTTGATTGAATTAGGTTTTTTAGATGTTTTTTACTTTCATTTGATTTAATTAGCTTTGTTGAATGCATTTGACTTTCACTTGATTCAAAAAATCTGTTGGAATGTGTTTGACTTACATTTGATTCAATTAACTTTGTTTGAATGTGTTTGATTTTCATTTGATTCAATTAGCTTTCTTAAATGCATTTGACCTTCATTTGATTCAAAAAGCTCTTTTTGAATGTGTTTGACTTTCATTTTATTCAATTAGCTCTGTTTGAATGTGCTTGACTTTCATTTGATTCAATTAGGTTTGTTTGAATGTGTTTGACATTCTTTTGATTTAATTAGCGTTGTTTGAATGTGTTTGACTTTCATCTAATTCAATTAGCTTTGTTGAATGAATTTGACTTTCATTTGATTTAAATAGCTTTGTTTGAATGTGCTTGACTTTCATTTGATTCAATTGGCTTTGTTCGAATGTTTTTGACTTTCATTTGATTCAATTAACTTTGTAGAATGCATTTGACTTTCATTTGATTTAATTAGGTTTTTTTTAATGTTTTTGACTTTCATTTGATTCAATTAGTTTTGTTTGAATGTGTTTGACTTTCATTTGATTCAATTAGCTTTGTAGATTTTGTAGATTGCATTTGTCTTTCATTTGATTCAAAAAGAACTTTTTGAATGTGTTTTGACTTTCATTTAATTCAATTAGCTCTGTTTGAATGTCTTTGACTTTCATTTTATTCAATTAAGTTTGTTTGAATGTGTTTTACTTTGATTTGATTCATTTAGCTTTGTTTGACTGTGTTTGACTTTCATTTGATTTAAATAGTTTTGTTTGAATGTGTTTGACCTTTTATTGATTTTATTTGAATTTTTTAGATGTTTTTACTTTCATTTGATTGAATTAGATTTGTAGAATACATTTGACTTTCATTTGATTCAAATAGGTTTGTCTGAATGTGTTTGACTTTCATTTGATTTAATTAGAATTTTTAGATGTTTTTGACTTTCATTTGATTCAATGAGCTTTGTTGAATGCATTTGACTTTCATTTGATTCAAAAAGCTTTGTTTGAATGTGTTTGACTTTCATTGGATTCAATTGGCTTTGTTCGAATGTTTTTTACTTCCATTTGATTCAATTAGCTTTGTAGAATGCATTTGACTTTCATTTGATACAAATAGCTTTGTTTGAATGTGTTTGACTTTCATTTGATTGAATTAGGTTTTTTAGATGTTTTTTACTTTCATTTGATTTAATTAGCTTTGTTGAATGCATTTGACTTTCATTTAATTCAAAAAGCTCTGTTGGAATGTGTTTAACTTACATTTGATTCAATTAACTTTGTTTGAATGTGTTTGACTTTCATTTGATTCAATTAGCTTTCTTAAATGCATTTGACCTTCATTTGATTCAAAAAGCTCTTTTTGAATGTGTTTGACTTTCATTTTATTCAATTAGCTCTGTTTGAATGTGTTTGACTTTCATTTTATTCAATTAGCTCTGTTTGAATGTGTTTGACTTTCATTTGATTCAATTAGCGTTGTTTGAATGTGTTTGACTTTCATCTAATTCAATTAGCTTTGTTGAATGAATTTGACTTTCATTTGATTTAAATAGCTTTGTTTGAATGTGCTTGACTTTCATTTGATTCAATTGGCTTTGTTCGAATGTTTTTTACTTTCATTTGATTCAATTAACTTTGTAGAATGCAATTGACTTTCATATGATTTAATTAGGTTTTTTTTTATGTTTTTGACTTTCATTTGATTCAATTAGTTTTGTTTGAATGTGTTTGAGTTTCATTTGATTCAATTAGCTTTGTAGATTTTGTAGATTGCATTTGACCTTCATTTGATTCAAAAAGCACTTTTTGAATGTGTTTTGACTTTCATTTCATTCAATTAGCTCTGTTTGAATGTCTTTGACTTTCATTTTATTCAATTAGGTTTGTTTGAATGTGTTTTACTTTGATTTGATTCAATTAGCTTTGTTTGACTGTGTTTGACTTTCATTTGATTCAAATAGTTTTGTTTGAATGTGTTTGACCTTTTATTGATTACATTTGAACTTTTTTAGATGTTTTTACTTTCATTTGATTCAATTAGATTTGTAGAATACATTTGACTTTCATTTGATTCAAATAGGTTTGTCTGAATGTGTTTGACTTTCATTTGATTTAATTAGATTTTTTTAGATGTTTTTGACTTTTGTTTGATTCAATTAGCTTTGTTGAATGCATTTGAGTTTTATTTGATTCAAAAAGCTCTGTTTGAATGTGTTTGACTTACATTTGATTCAATTAGCTTTGTTTTAATGTGTTTGACTTTCATTTGATTCAATTAGCTTTGTAGATTGCATTTAACCTTCATTTGATTCAAAAAGCTCTATTTGAATGTGTTTGACTTTCATTTGATTCAATTAGCTCTGTTTGAATGTGTTTGACTTTCATTTGATTCAATTAGCTTTCTTAAATGCATTTGACTTTCATTTGATTCAAAAAGCTTTGTTTGAATGTGTTTGACTTTCATTTGATTCAATTAGCTCTGTTTGAATGTGTTTGACGTTCATTCGATTCTATTAGGTTTGTTTGAATGTGTTTAACTATCATTTGATTCAATTAGCTTTGTAGATTACATTTTACTTTCATTTAGTTCAAATAGCTTTGTTTGAATGTGTTTGACTTTCATTTGATTTAATTAGCTTTTTTTGAATGTGTTTGACTTTCATTTGATTTAATTAGATTTTTTTAGATGTTTTTGACTTTCATTAGATTCAATTAGCTTTGTTGAATGCATTTGACTTCCATTTGATTCAAAAAGCTTTGTTTGAATGTGTTTGACTTTCATTGGATTCAATTGGCTTTGTTGAATGTTTTTTACTTCCATTTGATTCAATTAGCTTTTTAGAATGCATTTGACTTTCATTTGATACAAATAGCTTTGTTTGAGTGTGTTTGACTTTCATTTGATTTAATTAGCTTTGTTTGAATGTGTTTGACTTTCATTTGATTTAATTAGATTTTTTTAGATGTATTTGTCTTTCATTTGATTCAATTAGCTTTGTTAAATGCATTTGACTTTCATTTGATTCAAAAAGCTTTGTTTGAATGTGTTTGACTTTCATTTGATTCAATTGGCTTTGTTCGAATGTTTTCGATTTTCATTTGATTCAATTAGCTTTGTAGAATGCATTTGACTTTCATTTGATACAAATAGCTTTGTTTGAATGTGTTTGACTTTCATTTGATTTAATTAGGGTTTTTTTTTATGTTTTTAACTTTCATTTGATTCAATTAGCTTTGTTGAATGCATTTGACTTTCATTTGATTCAAAAAGCTCTGTTTGAATGTGTTTGACTTACATTTGATTCAATTAGCTTTGTTTGAATGTGTTTGACTTTCATTTGATTCAATTAGCTTTCTTAAATGCATTTGACCTTCATTTGATTCAAAAAGCTCTTTTTGAATATGTTTGACTTTCATTTTATTCAATTAGCTCTTTTTGAATGTGTTTAACTTTCATTTGATTCAATTAGGTTTGTTTGAATGTGTTTGACTTTCTTTTGATTTAATTAGCGTTGTTTGAATGTGTTTGACTTTCATCTGATTCAATTAGCTTTGTTGAATGAATTTGACTTTCATTTAATTTAAATAGCTTTGTTTGAATGTGCTTGACTTTCATTTGATTCAATTGGCTTTGTTCGAATGTTTTTGACTTTCATTTGATTCAATTAACTTTGTAGAATGCATTTCACTTTCATTTGATTCAAAAAGCTTTGTTAGAATGTGTTTGACTTTCATTTGATTAAATTAGGTTTTTTTTAATGTTTTTGACTTTCATTTGATTCAATTTGTTTTGTTTGAATTCGTTAGACTTTCATTTGATTCAATTAGCTTTGTAGATTGCATTTGAACTTCATTTGATTCAAAAAGCTCTTTTTGAATGTGTTTGACTTTCATTTGATTCAATTAGCTCTGTTTGAATGTGTTTGACTTTCATTTGATTCAATTTGGTTTGTTTAAATGTGTTTTACTTTGATTTGATTCAATTAGCTTTGTTTGAAAGTGTTTGACTTTCATTTGATTCAACTAGCTTTATAGAATGCTTTTGACTTTCATTTGATTCATATAGTTTTGTTTGAATGTGTTTAACCTTTTATTGATTTAATTTGAATTTTTTAGATGTTTTTACATTCATTTGATTCAATTAGATTTGTAGAATACATTTGACTTTCATTTGTTTCAAATAGGTTTGTCTGAATGTGTTTGACTTTCTTTTGATTTAATTAGGTTTTTTTAGATGTTTTTTACTTTTGTTTGATTCAATTAGCTTTGTTGAATGCATTTGAGTTTTATTTGATTCAAAAAGCTCTGTTTGAATGTGTTTGACTCACATTTGATTCAATTAGCTTTGTTTTAATGTGTTTGACTTTCATTTGATTCAATTAGCTTTGTAGATTGCATTTGACCATCATTTGATTCAAAAAGCTCTATTTGAATGTGTTTGACTTTCATTTGATTCAATTAGCTCTGTTTGAATGTGTTTGACTTTCATTTGATTCAATTAGCTTTGTTAAATGCATTTGACTTTCATTTGATTCAAAAAGCTTTGTTTGAATGTGTTTGACTTTCATTTGATTCAATTAGCTCTGTTTGAATGTGTTTGACGTTCATTCGATTCAATTAGGTTTGTTTGAATGTGTTTAACTTTAATTTGATTCAATTAGCTTTGTAGATTGCATTTTACTTTCATTTAGTTCAAATAGCTTTGTTTGAATGTGTTTGACTTTCATTTGATTTAATTAGCTTTTTTTGAATGTGTTTGACTTTCATTTGATTTAATTAGATTTTTTTAGATGTTTTTGACATTCATTTGATTCAATTAGCTTTGTTGAATGCATTTGACTTTCATTTGATTCAAAAAGCTTTGTTTGAATGTGTTTGACTTTCATTGTATTCAATTGGCTTTGTTCGAATGTTTTTTACTTCCATTTGATTCAATTAGCTTTGTAGAATGCATTTGACTTTTATTTGACACAAATAGCTTTGTTTAAATGTGTTTGACTTTCATTTGATTTAATTAGGTTTTTTAGATGTTTTTGACTTTCATTTGATTTAATTAGCTTTGTTGAATGCATTTGACTTTCATTTGATTCAATTAGCTCCGTTTGAATGTGTTTGTCTTACATTTGATTTAATTAGCTTTGTTGAATGCATTTTACTTTCATTTGATTCAAATAGTTTTGTTTGAATATGTTAGACCTTTTATTGATTTAATTTGAATTTTTTAGATGTTTTTTACTTTCATTTGAGTGAATTAGATTTGTAGAATGCATTTGACTTTCATTTGATTCAAATATCTTTGTCTTAACATGTTTGACTTTCATTTGATTTAATTAGATTTTTTTAGATGTTTTTGACTTTCATTTGATTCAATTAGCTTTGTTGAATGCATTTGACTTTCATTTGATTCAAAAAGCTTTGCTTAAATGTGACTGACTTACATTTGATTCAATTAGCTTTGTTTGAATGTGTTTGACTTTCATTTGATTCAATTAGCTTTATAGAATGCATTTGACTTTCATTTAATTCAAATAGCTTTGTTTGAATTTGTTTGACATTGATTGGATTTAATTACCTTTGTTTGAATGTGTTTAACTTTTATTTGATTTAATTAGATTTTTTTATATGTTTTTGACTTTCATTTGATTCAATTAGCTTTGTTAAATGCATTTGACTTTCATTTGATTCAAAAAGCTCTATTTAAATGTGTTGTACTTTCATTTGATTCAATTAGCTCTGTTTGAATGTGTTTGACTTTCATTTGATTCAATTAGCTTTGTTAAATGCATTTGACTTTCATTTGATTCAAAAAGCTTTGTTTGAATGTGTTTGACTTTCATTTGATTCAATTAGCTCTGTTTGAATGTGTTTGACGTTCATTCGATTCTATTAGGTTTGTTTGAATGTGTTTAACTTTCATTTGATTCAATTAGCTTTGTAGATTGCATTTTACTTTCATTTAGTTCAAATAGCTTTGTTTGAATGTGTTTGACTTTCATTTGATTTAATTAGCTTTTTTTGAATGTGTTTGACTTTTATTTGATTTAATTAGATTTTTTTAGATGTTTTTGACTTTCATTTGATTCAATTAGCTTTGTTGAATGCATTTGACTTTCATTTGATTCAAGAAGCTTTGTTTGAATGTGTTTGACTTTCATTGGATTCAATTGGCTTTGTTCGAATGTTTTTTACTTCCATTTGATTCAATTAGCTTTGTAGAATGAATTTGACTTTCATTTGACACAAATAGCTTTGTTTGAATATGTTTGACTTTCATTTGATTTAATTAGGTTTTTTTAGATGTTTTTGACTTTCATTTGATTTAATTAGCTTTGTTGAATGCATTTGACTTTCATTTGATTCAATTAGCTCCATTTGAATGTGTTTGTATTACATTTGATTTAATTAGCTTTGTTAAATGCATTTTACTTTCATTTGATTCAAATAGTTTTGTTTGAATATGTATGACCTTTTATTGATTTAATTTGAATTTTTTAGATGTTTTTTACTTTCATTTGAGTGAATTAGATTTGTAGAATGCATTTGACTTTCATTTGATTCAAATATCTTTGTCTGAACATGTTTGACTTTCATTTGATTTAATTAGATTTTTTTAGATGTTTTTGACTTTCATTTGATTCAATTAGCTTTGTTGAATGCATTTGACTTTCATTTGATTCAAAAAGCCTTGCTTGAATGTGACTGACTTACATTTGATTCAATTAGCTTTGTTTGAATGTGTTTGACTTTCATTTGATTCAATTAGATTTATAGAATGCATTTGACTTTCATTTAATTCAAATAGCTTTGTTTGAATTTGTTTGACATTGATTGGATTTAATTAGCTTTTTTGGAATGTGTTTAACTTTTATTTGATTTAATTAGATTTTTTTAGATGTTTTTGACTTTCATTTGATTCAATTAGCTTTGTTAAATGCATTTGACTTTCATTTGATTCAAAAAGCTCTATTTGAATGTGTTTGACTTTCATTTGATTCAATTAGCTCTGTTTGAATGTGTTTGACTTTCATTTGATTCAATTAGCTTTGTTAAATGTATTTGACTTTCATTTGATTCAAAAAGCTTTGTTTGAATGTGTTTTACTTTCATTTGATTCAATTAGCTCTGTTTGAATGTGTTTGACGTTCATTCGATTCTATTAGGTTTGTTTGAATGTGTTTAACTTTCATTTGATTCAATTAGCTTTGTAGATTGCATTTTACTTTCATTTAGTTCAAATAGCTTTGTTTGAATGTGTTTGACTTTCATTTGATTTAATTAGCTTTTTTTGAATGTGTTTGACTTTAATTTGATTTAATTAGATTTTTTTAGATGTTTTTGACTTTCATTTGATTCAATTAGCTTTGTTGAATGCATTTGACTTTCATTTGATTCAAAAAGCTTTGTTTGAATGTGTTTGACTTTCATTGGATTCAATTGGCTTTGTTCGAATGTTTTTTACTTCCATTTGATTCAATTAGCTTTGTAGAATGCATTTGACTTTCATTTGACACAAATAGCTTTGTTTGAATGTGTTTGACTTTCATTTGATTTAATTAGGTTTTTTTAGATGTTTTTGACTTTCATTTGATTTAATTATCTTTGTTGAATGCATTTGACTTTCATTTGATTCAATTAGCTCCGTTTGAATGTGTTTGTCTTACATTTGATTTAATTAGCTTTGTTGAATGCATTTTACTTTCATTTGATTCAAATAGTTTTGTTAGAATATGTATGACTTTTATTGATTTAATTTGAATTTTTTAGATGTTTTTTACTTTCATTTGAGTGAATTAGATTTGTAGAATGCATTTGACTTTCATTTGATTCAAATATCTTTGTCTGAACATGTTTGACTTTCATTTGATTTAATTAGATTTTTTTAGATGTTTTTGACTTTCATTTGATTCAATTAGCTTTGTTGAATGCATTTGACTTTCATTTGATTCAAAAAGCTCTGCTTGAATGTGACTGACTTACATTTGATTCAATTAGCTTTGTTTGAATGTGTTTGACTTTCATTTGATTCAATTAGCTTTATAGAATGCATTTGACTTTCATTTAATTCAAATAGCTTTGTTTGAATTTGTTTGACATTGATTGGATTTAATTAGCTTTGTTTGAATGTGTTTGACTTTTATTTGATTTAATTAGATTTTTTTAGATGTTTTTGACTTTCATTTGATTCAATTAGCTTTGTTGAATGCATTTGACTTTCATTTGATTCAAAAAGCTTTGTTTGAATGTGTTTGACTTTCATTGGATTCAATTGGCTTTGTTCGAATGTTTTTTACTTCCATTTGATTCAATTAGCTTTGTAGAATGCATTTGACTTTCATTTGATACAAATAGCTTTGTTTGAATGTGTTTGACTTTCATTTGATTGAATTAGGTTTTTTAGATGTTTTTTACTTTCATTTGATTTAATTAGCTTTGTTGAATGCATTTGACTTTCACTTGATTCAAAAAGCTCTGTTGGAATGTGTTTGACTTACATTTGATTCAATTAACTTTGTTTGAATGTGTTTGACTTTCATTTGATTCAATTAGCTTTCTTAAATGCATTTGACCTTTATTTGATTCAAAAAGCTCTTTTTGAATGTGTTTGACTTTCATTTGATTCTATTAGGTTTGCTTGAATGTGTTTATCTTTCATTTGATTCAATTAGCTTTGTAGATTGCATTTTACTTTCATTTAGTTCAAATAGCTTTTTTTGAATGTGTTTGACTTTCATTTGATTTAATTAGCTTTTTTTAAATGTGTTTGACTTTCATTTAATTTAATTAGATTTTTTTAGAAGTTTTTGACTTTCATTTGATTCAAAAAGCTCTTTTTGAATGTGTTTGACTTTTATTTTATTCAATTAGCTCTGTTTGAATGTGTTTGACTTTCATTTGATTCAATTAGGTTTGTTTGAATGTGTTTGACATTCTTTTGATTTAATTAGCGTTGTTTGAATGTGTTTGACTTTCATCTAATTCAATTAGCTTTGTTGAATGAATTTGACTTTGATTCAAAAAGCTTTGTTAGAATGTGTTTGACTTTCATTTGATTCAAATGGCTTTGTTCAAATGTTTTAGACTTTCATTTGATTCAATTAGCTTTGTAGAATGCATTTGACTTTCATTTGATTCAAAAAGCTTTGTTAGAATGTGTTTGACTTTCATTTGATTTAATTAGGTTTTTTTTTAATGTTTTTGACTTTCATTTGATTCAATTGGTTTTGTTTGAATGTGTTTGACTTTCATTTGATTCAATTAGCTTTGTAGATTTTGTAGATTGCATTTGACCTTCATTTGATTCAAAAAGCTCTTTTTGAATGTGTTTTGACTTTCATTTAATTCAATTAGCTCTGTTTGAATGTCTTTAACTTTCATTTTATTCAATTTGGTTTGTTTGAATGTGTTTTACTTTGATTTGATTCAATTAGCTTAGTTTGAATGTGTTTGACCTTTTATTGATTTAATTTGAATTTTTAAGATGTTTTTACTTTCATTTGATTCAATTAGATTTGTAGAATACATTTGACTTTCATTTGATTCAAATAGGTTTGTCTGAATGTGTTTGACTTTCTTTTGATTTAATTAGATTTTTTTAGATGTTTTTGACTTTTGTTTGATTCAATTAGCTTTGTTGAATGCATTTGAGTTTTATTTGATTCAAAAAGCTCTGTTTGAATGTGTTTGACTTACATTTGATTCAATTAGCTTTGTTTTAATGTGTTTGACTTTCTTTTGATTCAATTAGCTTTGTAGATTGCATTTGACCTTCATTTGATTCAAAAAGCTCTATTTGAATGTGTTTGACTTTCATTTGATTCAATTAGCTCAGTTTGAATGTGTTTGACTTTCATTTGATTCAATTAGCTTTGTTAAATGCATTTGACTTTCATTTGATTCAAAAAGCTTTGTTTGAATGTGTTTGACTTTCATTTGATTCAATTAGCTCTGTTTGAATGTGTTTGACTTTCATTCGATTCTATTAGGTTTGTTTGAATGTGTTTAACTTTCATTTGATTCAATTAGCTTTGTAGATTGCATTTTACTTTCATTTAGTTCAAATAGCTTTGTTTGAATGTATTTGACTTTCATTTGATTTAATTAGCTTTTTTTGAATATGTTTGACTTTCATTTGATTTAATTAGATTTTTTTAGATGTTTTTGACTTTCATTTGATTCAATTAGCTTTGTTGAATGCATTTGACTTTCATTTGATTCAAAAAGCTTTGTTTGAATGTGTTTGACTTTCATTGGATTCAATTGGCTTTGTTCGAATGTTTTTTACTTCCATTTGATTCAATTAGCTTTGCAGAATGCATTTGACTTTCATTTGATACACATAGCTTTGTTTGAATGTGTTTGACTTTCATTTGATTTAATTAGGTTTTTTAGATGTTTTTGACTTTCACTTGATTTAATTAGCTTTGTTGAATGCATTTGACTTTCATTTGATACAACAAGCTCTGTTGGAATGTGTTTGACTTACATTTGATTCAATTAACTTTGTTTGAATGTGTTTGACTTTCATTTGATTCAATTAGCTTTCTTAAATGCATTTGACCTTCATTTGATTCACAAAGCTCTTTTTGAATGTGTTTGACTTTCATTTTATTCAATTAGCTCTGTTTGAATGTGTTTGACTTTCATTTGATTCAATTAGGTTTGTTTGAATGTGTTTGACATTCTTTTGATTTAATTAGCGTTGTTTGAATGTGTTTGACTTTCATCTGATTCAATTAGCTTTGTTGAATGAATTTGACTTTCATTTGATTTAAATAGCTTTGTTTGAATGTGCTTGACTTTCATTTGATTCAATTGGCTTTGTTCGAATGTTTTTTGACTTTCATTTGATTCAATTAACTTTGTAGAATGCATTTGACTTTCATTTGATTTAATTAGGTTTTTTTTAATGGTTTTGACTTTCATTTGATTCAATTAGTTTTGTTTGAATGTGTTTGACTTTCATTTGATTCAATTAGCATTGTAGATTTTGTAGATTGCATTTGACTTTCATTTGATTCAAAAAGAACTTTTTTGAATGTGTTTTGACTTTCATTTAATTCAATTAGCTCTGTTTGAATGTCTTTGACTTTCATTTTATTCAATTAAGTTTGTTTGAATGTGTTTTACTTTGATTTGATTCATTTAGCTTTGTTTGACTGTGTTTGACTTTCATTTGATTCAAATAGTTTTGTTTAAATGTGTTTGACTTTTTATTGATTTTATTTGAATTTTTTAGATGTTTTTACTTTCATTTGATTGAATTAGATTTGTAGAATACATTTGACTTTCATTTGATTCAAATAGGTTTGTCTGAATGTGTTTGTCTTTCATTTGATTCAATTAGGTTTGTTTGAATGTGTTTGACTTTCATTTGATTCAATGAGCTTTGTTGAATGCATTTGACTTTCATTTGATTCAATGAGCTTTGTTGAATGCATTTGACTTTCATTTGATTCAAAAAGCTTTGTTTGAATGTGTTTGACTTTCATTTGATTCAATGAGCTTTGTTGAATGCATTTGACTTTCATTTGATTCAAAAAGCTTTGTTTGAATGTGTTTGACTTTCATTGGATTCAATTGGCTTTGTTCGAATGTTTTTACTTCCATTTGATTCAATTAGCTTTGTAGAATGCATTTGACTTTTATTTGATACAAATAGCTTTGTTTGAATGTGTTTGACTTTCATTTGATTGAATTAGGTTTTTTAGATGTTTTTTACTTTCATTTGATTTAATTAGCTTTGTTGAATGCATTTGACTTTCACTTGATTCAAAAAATCTGTTGGAATGTGTTTGACTTACATTTGATTCAATTAACTTTGTTTGAATGTGTTTGATTTTCATTTGATTCAATTAGCTTTCTTAAATGCATTTGACCTTCATTTGATTCAAAAAGCTCTTTTTGAATGTGTTTGACTTTCATTTTATTCAATTAGCTCTGTTTGAATGTGTTTGACTTTCATTTGATTCAATTAGGTTTGTTTGAATGTGTTTGACATTCTTTTGATTTAATTAGCGTTGTTTGAATGTGTTTGACTTTCATCTAATTCAATTAGCTTTGTTGAATGAATTTGACTTTCATTTGATTTAAATAGCTTTGTTTGAATGTGCTTGACTTTTCATTTGATTCAATTGGCTTTGTTCGAATGTTTTTGACTTTCATTTGATTCAATTAACTTTGTAGAATGCATTTGACTTTCATTTGATTTAATTAGGTTTTTTTTTAATGTTTTTGACTTTCATTTGATTCAATTAGTTTTGTTTGAATGTGTTTGACTTTCATTTGATTCAATTAGCTTTGTAGATTTTGTAGATTGCATTTGACTTTCATTTGATTCAAAAAGAACTTTTTGAATGTGTTTTGACTTTCATTTAATTCAATTAGCTCTGTTTGAATGTCTTTGACTTTTCATTTTATTCAATTAAGTTTGTTTGAATGTGTTTTACTTTGATTTGATTCATTTAGCTTTGTTTGACTGTGTTTGACTTTCATTTGATTCAAATAGTTTTGTTTGAATGTGTTTGACCTTTTATTGATTTTATTTGAATTTTTTAGATGTTTTTACTTTCATTTGATTGAATTAGATTTGTAGAATACATTTGACTTTCATTTGATTCAAATAGGTTTGTCTGAATGTGTTTGACTTTCATTTGATTTAATTAGAATTTTTAGATGTTTTTGACTTTCATTTGATTCAATGAGCTTTGTTGAATGCATTTGACTTTCATTTGATTCAAAAAGCTTTGTTTGAATGTGTTTGACTTTCATTGGATTCAATTGGCTTTATTCGAATGTTTTTTACTTCCATTTGATTCAATTAGCTTTGTAGAATGCATTTGACTTTCATTTGATACAAATAGCTTTGTTTGAATGTGTTTGACTTTCATTTGATTGAATTAGGTTTTTTAGATGTTTTTTACTTTCCATTTGATTTAATTAGCTTTGTTGAATGCATTTGACTTTCATTTGATTCAAAAAGCTCTGTTGAATGTGTTTAACTTACATTTGATTCATTTAACTTTGTTTGAATGTGTTTGACTTTCATTTGATTCAATTAGCTTTCTTAAATGCATTTGACCTTCATTTGATTCAAAAAGCTCTTTTTGAATGTGTTTGACTTTCATTTTATTCAATTAGCTCTGTTTGAATGTGTTTGACTTTCATTTGATTTAATTAGGTTTGTTTGAATGTGTTTGACTTTCTTTTGATTTAATTAGCGTTGTTTGAATGTGTTTGACTTTCATCTATTCAATTAGCTTTGTTGAATGAATTTGACTTTCATTTGATTTAAATAGCTTTTGTTTGAATGTGCTTGACTTTCATTTGATTCAATTGGCTTTGTTGAATGTTTTTTACTTTCATTTGATTCAATTAACTTTGTAGAATGCAATTGACTTTCATTTGATTTAATTAGGTTTTTTTAATGTTTTTGACTTTCATTTGATTCAATTAGTTTTGTTTGAATGTGTTTGAGTTTCATTTGATTCAATTAGCTTTGTAGATTTTGTAGATTGCATTTGACCTTCATTTGATTCAAAAGCACTTTTTGAATGTGTTTTACTTTCATTTATTCAATTAGCTCTGTTTGAATGTCTTTGACTTTCATTTTATTCAATTAGGTTTGTTTGAATGTGTTTTACTTTGATTTGATTCAATTAGCTTTGTTTGACTGTGTTTGACTTTCATTTGATTCAAATAGTTTTGTTTGAATGTGTTTTGACCTTTTTTGATTAATTTGAACTTTTTTAGATGTTTTTACTTTCATTTGATTCAATTAGATTTGTAGAATACATTTGACTTTCATTTGATTCAAATAGGTTTGTCTGAATGTGTTTGACTTTCATTTGATTTAATTAGATTTTTTTAGATGTTTTTGACTTTTTTTGATTCAATTAGCTTTGTTGAATGCATTTGAGTTTTATTTGATTCAAAAAGCTCTGTTTGAATGTGTTTGACTTATTTGATTCAATTAGCTTTGTTTTAATGTGTTTGACTTTCATTTGATTCAATTAGCTTTGTAGATTGCATTTAACCTTCATTTGATTCAAAAAGCTCTATTTGAATGTGTTTGACTTTCATTTGATTCAATTAGCTCTGTTTGAATGTGTTTGACTTTCATTTGATTCAATTAGCTTTTAAATGCATTTGACTTTCATTTGATTCAAAAAGCTTTGTTTGAATGTGTTTGACTTTCATTTGATTCAATTAGCTCTGTTTGAATGTGTTTGACGTTCATTCGATTCTATTAGGTTTGTTTGAATGTGTTTAACTATCATTTGATTCAATTAGCTTTGTAGATTGCATTTTACTTTCATTTAGTTCAAATAGCTTTGTTTGAATGTGTTTGACTTTCATTTGATTTAATTAGCTTTTTTTTGAATGTGTTTGACTTTCATTTGATTTAATTAGATTTTTTTAGATGTTTTTGACTTTCATTAGATTCAATTAGCTTTGTTGAATGCATTTGACTTCCATTTGATTCAAAAAGCTTTGTTTGAATGTGTTTGACTTTCATTGGATTCAATTGGCTTTGTTCGAATGTTTTTTACTTCCATTTGATTCAATTAGCTTTTTAGAATGCATTTGACTTTCATTTGATACAAATAGCTTTGTTTGAGTGTGTTTGACTTTCATTTGATTTAATTAGCTTTGTTTGAATGTGTTGACTTTCATTTGATTTAATTAGATTTTTTTAGATGTATTTGTCTTTCATTTGATTCAATTAGCTTTGTTAAATGCATTTGACTTTCATTTGATTCAAAAAGCTTGTTTGAATGTGTTTGACTTTCATTTGATTCAATTGGCTTTTTCGAATGTTTTCGATTTTCATTTGATTCAATTAGCTTTGTAGAATGCATTTGACTTTCATTTGATACAAATAGCTTTGTTTGAATGTGTTTGACTTTCATTTGATTTAATTAGGTTTTTTTATGTTTTTGACTTTCATTTGATTCAATTAGCTTTGTTGAATGCATTTGACTTTCATTTGATTCAAAAAGCTCTGTTTGAATGTGTTTGACTTACATTTGATTCAATTAGCTTTGTTTGAATGTGTTTGACTTTCATTTGATTCAATTAGCTTTCTTAAATGCATTTGACCTTCATTTGATTCAAAAAGCTCTTTTTGAATATGTTTGACTTTCATTTTATTCAATTAGCTCTTTTTGAATGTGTTTAACTTTCATTTGATTCAATTA
>NW_018745098.1:0-21730 GCF_001683475.1 Chenopodium quinoa
GCAAATTGAATCAAATGAAAGTCAAACACATTCAAACAATGCTATTTGAATCAAATGACAGTCAAACACATTCAAACATTGCTATTTTAATCAAATGAAAGTCAAATACATTCTACAAAGCTAGTTGAATCAAATGAAAGTCAAACACATTCAAACAAAGCTATTTTAATCAAATGAAAGTCGAACACATTCAAACAAAGGAATTTGAATCAAAAGAAAGTCAAACACATTCAAATAAAGCTATTTTTATCAAATGAAAGTTAAATACATTCAAACAAAGCTAATTAAATCAAATAAAAGTCAAATACATTCTACAAAGCAAATTGAATCAAATGAAAGTCAAACACATTCAAACAAAGCTATTTGAATCAAATGAATGTCAAATACATTCTACAAAGATAATTTTATCAAATGAATGTCAAACACATTCAAATATAGCTATTTAAATCAAATGAAAGTGAAATGCATTCTACAATGCTATTTGAATAAAATGAAAGTCAAATACATTCTACAAAGCTATTTGAATCAAATGAGAGTCAAATACATTCAAACAAAGCTAATTAAATAAAATAAAAGTCAATACATTCTACAAAGCTATTCGAATCAAATAAAAGTCAAATACGTTCTACAAAGCTAATTGTATCAAATGAAAGTCAAACACATTCAAACAAAGCTATTTGAATCAAATGAAAGTAAAATATATTCAACAAAGCTAGTTGAATCAAATGAAAGTCAAATATATTCAACAAAGCTATTTGAATCAAATGAAAGTCAAACACATTCAAACAAAGCTATTTGAATCAAATAAAATTCAAATACATTCTACAATGCAAATTGAATCAAATGAAAGTCAAACACATTTAAACAATGCTATTTGAATCAAATGAAAGTCAAATACATTCTTCAAAGCTAATTGAATCAAATGAAAGTCAAACACATTCAAACAAAGCTATTTTAATCAAATGAAAGTCAAATACATTCTACAAAGCTAGTTGAATCAAATGAAAGTCAAACACATACAAACAAAGCTATTTGAATCAAATGAATGTCAAACACATTCAAACAAAAGAATTTGAATCAAATGAAAGTCAAACACATTCAAATAAAACTATTTGAATCAAATGAGAGTCAAATACATTCAAACAAAGCTAATTAAATCAAATAAAAGTCAAATACATTCTACAAAGCAAATTGAATCAAATGAAAGTCATACACATTCAAACAATGCTATTTGAATCAAATGACAGTCAAACACATTCAAACATTGCTATTTTAATCAAATGAAAGTACTTGATTCAATTAGCTTTGTAGAATGTATTTGACTTTCATTTGATTCAAGTAGCTTTGTTTGAATGTGTTTGACTTTCATTTGATTCAAATAGCTTTGTTTGAATGTGTTTGACTTTCATTTGATTCAATTAGTTTTGTAGAATGCATTTCACTTTCATTTGATTTAAATAACTTTGTTTTGAATGTGTTTGACTTTCTTTTGATTCAAATAGCTTTGTTTGAATATGTTTGACTTTCATTTGATTCAATTAGCTTTATAGAATGCATTTCACTTTTATTTGATTTAAATAGCTTTATTTGAAATGTGTTTGACTTTCATTTGATTCAAATAGCTTTGTTTGTATGTGTTTAACTTTCATTTGATTCAACTAGCTTTGTAGAATGTATTTGACTTTCATTTGATTAAAATAGCTTTGTTTGAATATATTTGACTCTCATTTGATTCAATTAGCTTTGTAGAATGTATTTGACTTTCATTTGATTCAATTAGCTTTGTAGAATGTATTTGACTTTCATTTGATTCAAATAGCTTTGTTTGAATGTATTTGACTCTCATTTGATTCACGTAGCTTTGTTTGAATGTGTTTGACTTTCATTTGATTCAATTAACTTAGTAGAATGTTTTTGACTTTCATTTGATTTAAATAGCTTTGTTTGAATGTGTTTGATGTGATTTTTAGTCCGAAAACTAAGCCTCACAAAGATATGAATCTAACCTAATTCTATACAGAAAATTCACCAAGAATTAAGCAAGAAACTTAGATTAATTAATCAAGAATCCACCTAATTAATCAACCTAGGTGATTGTTTTAACTAAAACAAACAAAACAGCAAATTGGAATCCACCAATCAAGAATTTAAGTAATCCAACTTAAACAAAAGCAATAAGAAATATTATTATGAATGTATGATTAAACTTGTATATTATTCGAAGATTACAACCCTATATTTATAAACTCAATCAATTATCCTAATCCCACTTGAATTAGAATTCTAATCCCCTAACAAAAACCCACGGATTGCATAACTTAATCAAGTTTAGATAACTTTGATTTAGTTATTTAATCCTACTTAAACTCTAACTACTCTTAAGATAAAACTTGCCTATTTTATCCTAACTCAAGCTTGCACTCCAAGCTATTATTGACGCCTACTAGACTAAAACAATTCCTAATGCAATTAGAAATCCTAAGTGCTTAAAACAAGAAAAACCCTTTCAAGTGAAAGGTAAAAACTTGTAAGCAAAAACCTAAGAAAGCTTTTAAAGAAACCTTAAAGAACTATCAAGAAGCTTCAAGAACTCCCAAGAACGCCACCATACAAAGCGTGGCTTTGTCTTGATGCCCCCGATAGTAAGTTTGACCTATTGAAGAAGCTTCCAAGTATAGATTCATGCTTTCTTGACTTTCTTGGAATAATTCTTCAACATGCTCATCGTTCACATTGATGCACGCATCATCCTCCCCTTCTTCAAAAGAATTTGCCCTCAAATCTTCAATAGCACCATCTGGCAAATACTTCACCAAATCCCCAATATTAAATGTTGCGCTTACACCATATTCTCCCGGCAATTCAAGCTTATATGCATTCTCATTGATCTTCTCAATAATCTTGAACGGCCCCTCACTTCTTGGCATCAATTTATTCTTTCGTTTGTTAGGAAATCTCTCTTTTCTCAAGTGTAGCCACACCAAGTCGCCAACTTCAAAACTTTGTGGCTTTTTGTTCTTGTTAGCTCGTGCTTTGTAGAGTTCATTGACACGTTCAATCCTAGCTCTAACTTGTGCGTGTAGCTTTATCATGTACTTGATTTTAGTCTTGAAAGCCGTCTTCCATTCATCTCCTTCCCTCATGCGTATTTGATGATAGCCACTCATAAGATCAATCTTGGAAAATAGCTTTGAACCATGCAATTCGTCTAACAAATCATCAAGTCTAGGTATAGGAAATCTATACTTGATGGTTATGTTGTTCACACTCCTACTATCAATGCACATACGCCAACTCCCATCTTTTTTTGGAACTAACAATGTAGGCACGGCACATGGGCTCATACTCTCTTTCACGTAGCCTCTTTGCATCAATTCCTCTATTTGACGTTGCATTTCCTTTGTTTCTTCCGGATTACTTCTATATGCTGCCTTGTTAGGTAGTGGAGCTCCCGGAATAAGATCAATTTGATGTTCAATACCACGAATTGGTGGTAATCCCGGTGGTAATTCACTAGGAAAAACATCACAATACTCTTGCAATACTACTTCTAATTCCACGGGCCTCTTTTCTTGTTTACTTTCATTCACTTGCACATTGTTAGCCACCATAATATATACTATATTGTTGTTGTTGATCTCTTTCTCCAACTCCTTTTCCCCAATTAAATATGCACCTTTTGAACTAGGGTTAATTCTATGATCAACAAGTGGTTTCAATGCATATGATTTTTCCCCCTTTCCTTTTCGAATTATATACACATTTGTCCTACCATTAAACTTGACAAATCTATCATATTGCCATGGTCTACCCAATAAGATATGACAAGCATCCATAGGGCATACATCACATAAAACTTTATCATGATATTTGCCAATTGAAAAGGTGATTAGGGCTCGTTTCGTTACCTTCACGTCACTAGCATCATTGAGCCAATGTAGCTTGTAAGGTTTTGGGTGATCGGTTGTAGGCCACTCTAATTTGTTGATCAAAGTTGTAGACACCACATTTGTGCAACTTCCCGAGTCTATTATTACGTCACACAATCGATCTTCCACCTTGCACCTTGTTAAAAAGATTTTCTCTCTTTGATTCTCTTCAACGGGCATAGGTTTAGAGTGAAGAGCTCTCCTTAGAACCAAGCTCTTTCCTTGCGTTTCACCATCAACCTCTTCGGCACTACCCTCCTCTTCTTCAAAATCACGTTCTTTCTCGACCACAACCTCCATGTCACTATTTCCCTCGCACCTAGCTTTCTCTTCTTCCCATTCTTGAGCCGTCATAGTGCGTTTTGAGTAGCAATTGCTTGCTATGTGGCCAACACTCCCACATTTGAAACATTTTCTATCTTCGGTCACCTTCTTGCTAGCTTCGTTTCTGGGTTTGTTATCTTTAGCATACGGATTAGGAGAAGTCCTATCAAAGGTAGGCTTGTCACTAGCCTTTGTGAACGTGCGTGTGAACGGTTTCACACTTGAGGTCTTCTTGGCCTTGAATTGTCTTTCAACCTTAATGGCCGCCTTGCATACTTCTTCAAACGAATAGTATTCGTGCAATTCAATCTTCTCTTGAACATTTTCGTTCAAACCTGCAATAAAACGTGCTATTTTGTGCTCTAGAATTTCTTCTAAATCACACAATAAACATAGTTTCTCAAACTCACACAAATAAGCCTCCACGGATTGATTTCCTTGCTTAAAAGTCTGCATCTTGAGATACACTTCTTGCACGTACTCATGGGGCACAAATTGACGCTTCATATATTTCTGCAATTGTCTCCAAGTAGTGATCTTGGATCGTCCCTCCTTGCGTCTCTTTTTCTTGAGATTATCATACCATAAACTCGCATAACCTGTGAGTTTTAATTCAGCAAGTTTGCACCTCTTTCGTTCATCATACTCCTTGTAATCAAAGAGTGTTTCGGCTCTTCTAACCCACTCAAAATATTTTTCGGGGTCTAGCATACTACCATTGAATTCCGGAAAATCTAACCTTATATTTCGGTCATCATCTTTGGCCTTGTTCTTCCGTCTATGCCTTCTAGGTTCATCACTCGAAGATGAATCTTTATGTCGTGATCTACTTGCTTTTCTCCTGTCATATTCGTCTTCACTTGAACTAGAAATTGCAACTGATTTGTTCTTCCTTGAAGATGAAGTTTTGTCACGTTCGTCAAGCCTAGCCAATACTTCTTGCAATTGTTGTGACAATCGCTCTATTTGACGATCCCTCCGCAAGTTATGCGCTTGATCAAGGTTCAAACCCCTTGGAATCCCTGGGATTTCTTCGTCACTCATTGCTCCTACACAAACCAGGTTGGTTATGCAAAAATCTTGATTAAAAGATCAAATCTTGAAGGAATCTTGAAGCAAACAAAAACCGGACTCCCAACCACAACCCAGTGCAACAACACCAAAAGTTTAAGGCTGTACAGAGTTCGTTACTCAACCAAAAGCTACGAAATTTTATATGGTGATAGCTAGACGTTTTTAGAGACTAATGCAAAAAGAATCACTCAAAAATTCCCAGCCAAACGTTACCAGTTTATTTTCTACCGTAACTGTGCTCTGATACCAAGATGATGTGATTTTTAGTCCGAAAACTAAGCCTCACAAAGATATGAATCTAACCTAATTCTATACAGAAAATTCACCAAGAATTAAGCAAGAAACTTAGATTAATTAATCAAGAATCCACCTAATTAATCAACCTAGGTGATTGTTTTAACTAAAACAAACAAAACAGCAAATTGGAATCCACCAATCAAGAATTTAAGTAATCCAACTTAAACAAAAGCAATAAGAAATATTATTATGAATGTATGATTAAACTTGTATATTATTCGAAGATTACAACCCTATATTTATAAACTCAATCAATTATCCTAATCCCACTTGAATTAGAATTCTAATCCCCTAACAAAAACCCACGGATTGCATAACTTAATCAAGTTTAGATAACTTTGATTTAGTTATTTAATCCTACTTAAACTCTAACTACTCTTAAGATAAAACTTGCCTATTTTATCCTAACTCAAGCTTGCACTCCAAGCTATTATTGACGCCTACTAGACTAAAACAATTCCTAATGCAATTAGAAATCCTAAGTGCTTAAAACAAGAAAAACCCTTTCAAGTGAAAGGTAAAAACTTGTAAGCAAAAACCTAAGAAAGCTTTTAAAGAAACCTTAAAGAACTATCAAGAAGCTTCAAGAACTCCCAAGAACGCCACCATACAAAGCGTGGCTTTGTCTTGATGCCCCCGATAGTAAGTTTGACCTATTGAAGAAGCTTCCAAGTATAGATTCATGCTTTCTTGACTTTCTTGGAATAATTCTTCAACATGCTCATCGTTCACATTGATGCACGCATCAGTGTTTGACTTTCATTTGATTAAAATAGCTTTGTTTGAATGTGATTGACTTTCATTTGATTAAATTAACTTAGTAGAATGTTTTTGACTTTCATTTGATTCAAATAGCTTTGTTTGAATGTGTTTGACTTTTATTGATTTTAATAACTTTATAGAATGTATTTGACTTTCATTTGATTCAATTAGCTTTGTAGAATGTATTTGACTTTCATTTAATACGAAATCTTTGTTTGAATGTGTTTGACTTTCATTTGATTCAAATAGCTTTGTTTGAATGTGTTTGACTTTCATTTGATACAATTAGCGTTGTAGAATTTATTTGACTTTCATTTGTTTCAAATAGCTTTGTAGAATGTATTGACTTTTACTTTATTTAATTAGCTTTGTTTGAATGTATTTGACTCTCATTTGATTCAAATAGCTTTGAAGAATGTATTTGACTTTCATTTTATTCAAATAGCATTGTAGAATGCATTTCACTTTCATTTGATTTAAATAGCTATATTTGAATGAGTTTGACTTTCATTTGATAAAATTATCTTTGTAAAATGTATTTGACATTCATTTGATTCAAATAGCTTTGTTTGAATGTGTTTGACTTTCATTTGATTCAATTTGCTTTGTAGAATGTATTTGACTTTTATTTGATTTAATTAGCTTTGTTTGAATGTATTTAACTTTCATTTGATTCAAATAGCTTTATTTGAATGTTTTTGACTTTCTTTTGATTCAAATTCCTTTGTTTGAATGTGTTCGACTTTCATTTGATTTAAATAGCTTTGTTTGAATGTGTTTGACTTTCATTTGATTCAACTAGCTTTGTAGAATGTATTTGACTTTCATTTGATTAAAATAGCAATGTTTGAATATGTTTGACTGTCATTTAATTCAAATAGCATTGTTTGAATGTGTTTGACTTTCATTTGATTCAATTTGCTTTGTAGAATGTATTTGACTTTTATTTGATTTAATTAGCTTTGTTTGAATGTATTTGACTCTCATTTGATTCAAATAGTTTTATTTAAATGTGTTTGACATTCATTTGATTCAAATTCTTTTGTTTGAATGTGTTTGACTTTCATTTGATTCAAATAGCTTTGTTTGTATGTGTTTGACTTTCATTTGATTCAACTAGCTTTGTAGAATGTATTTGACTTTCATTTGATTAAAATAGCTTTGTAGAATGTATTTGACTTTCATTTGATTAAAATAGCTTTGTAGAATGCATTTCACTTTCATTTGATTTACATAGCGTTGTTTGAATGTGTTTGACTCTCATTTTATTCAATTAGCTTTGTAAAATGTATTTGACTTTCATTTGATTCAATTAGCTTTGTAGAATGCATTTCACTTTCATTTGATTTAAATAGCGTTGTTTGAATGTGTTTGCCTTTCATTTGATTCAAATAGCTTTGTTCGAATGTGTTTGACTTTCATTTGATTCAATTAGCTTTGAAGAATGTATTTGACTTTCATTTGATTCAAATAGCATTGTTTGAATGTGTTTGACTTTTATTTGATTCAATTTGCTTTGTAGAATGTATTTGACATTTATTTGATTCAAATAGCTTTGTTTGAATGTGTTTGACTTTCATTTGATTCAAATAGCTTTGTTGAATATATTTGACTTTCATTTGATAAAATTATCTTTGTAGAATGTATTTGACATTCATTTGATTCAAATAGCTTTGTTTGAATGTGTTTGACTTTCATTTGATTCAATTTGCTTTGTAGAATGTATTTGACTTTTATTTGATTTAATTAGCTTTGTTTGAATGTATTTAACTCTCATTTGATTCAAATAGCTTTATTTGAATGTGTTTGACTTTCTTTTGATTCAAATTCCTTTGTTTGAATGTGTTCGACTTTCATTTGATTTAAATAGCTTTGTTTGAATGTGTTTGACTTTCATTTGATTCAATTTGCTTTGTAGAATGTATTCGACTTTTATTTGATTTAATTAGCTTTGTTTGAATGTATTTGACTCTCATTTGATTCAAATAGTTTTATTTGAATGTGTTTGACTTTCATTTGATTCAAATTCTTTTGTTTGAATGTGTTTGACTTTTATTTGATTCTAATAGCTTTGTTTGTATGTGTTTGACTTTCATTTTATTCAACTAGCTTTGTAGAATGTATTTGACTTTCATTTGATTAAAATATCTTTGTTTGAATGTATTTGACTCTCATTTGTTTCAATTAGCTTTGTAGAATGTATTTGACTTTCATTTGATTCAAATAGCTTTGTTGAATGTGTCTGACTTTTATTTGATTCAATTAGCTTTGTAGAATGTATTTGACTTTCATTTGATTCAAATAGCTTTGTAGAATGTATTTGTCTTTCATTTGATTCAATTAGCTTTGTAGAATGTATTAGACTTTCATTTGATTCAAATAGCTTTGTTTGAATGTATTTGACTCTCATTTGATTCACGTAGCTTTGTTTGAATGTGTTTGACTGTCATTGGATTCAATTAACTTAGTAGAATGTTTTTGACTTTCATTTGATTCAAATAGCTTTGTTTGAATGTGTTTGACTTTCATTTGATTCAATTAGCTTTGTTTGAATGTGTTTGACTTTCATTTGATACAATTAGCTTTGTAGAATGTATTTGACTTTCATTTGATTCAAATAGCTTTGTAGAATGTATTGACTTTTATTTTATTTAAATAGCTATGTTTGAATGTATTTGACTCTCATTTGATTCAAATAGCTTTGTAGAATGTATTTGACTTTCATTTTATTCAAATAGCATTGTAGAATGCATTTCACTTTCATTTGATTTAAATAGCTATATTTGAATGAGTTTGACTTTCATTTGATAAAATTATCTTTGTAGAATGTATTTGACATTCATTTGATTCAAATAGCTTTGTTTGAATGTGTTTGACTTTCATTTGATTCAATTTGCTTTGTAGAATGTATTTGACTTTTATTTGATTTAATTAGCTTTGTTTGAATGTATTTAACTTTCATTTGATTCAAATAGCTTTATTTGAATGTGTTTGACTTTCTTTTGATTCAAATCCTTTGTTTGAATGTGTTCGACTTTCATTTGATTTAAATAGCTTTGTTTGAATGTGTTTGACTTTCGTTTGATTCAACTAGCTTTGTAGAATGTATTTGACTTTCATTTGATTAAAATAGCAATGTTTGAATGTGTTTGACTGTCATTTAATTCAAATAGCATTGTTTGAATGTGTTTGACTTTCATTTGATTCAATTTGCTTTGTAGAATGTATTTGACTTTTTTTTGATTTAATTAGCTTTGTTTGAATGTATTTGACTCTCATTTGATTCAAATAGTTTTATTTGAATGTGTTTGACATTCATTTGATTCAAATTCTTTTGTTTGAATGTGTTTGACTTTCATTTGATTCAAATAGCTTTGTTTGTATGTGTTTGACTTTCATTTGATTCAACTAGCTTTGTAGAATGTATTTGACTTTCATTTGATTAAAATAGCTTTGTAGAATGCATTTCTCTTTCATTTGATTTAAATAGCGTTGTTTGAATGTGTTTGGCTCTCATTTGATTCAATTAGCTTTGTAGAATGCATTTCACTTTCATTTGATTTAAATAGCGTTGTTTGAATGTGTTTGCCTTTCATTTGATTTAAATAGCTATATTTGAATGAGTTTGACTTTCATTTGATTCAATTAGCTTTGAAGAATGTATTTGACTTTCATTTGATTCAAATAGCATTGTTTGAATGTGTTTGACTTTCATTTGATTCAATTTGCTTTGTAGAATGTATTTGACTTTTATTTGATTCAAATAGCATTGTTTGAATGTGTTTGACTTTCATTTGATTCAAATAGCTTTGTTGAATATATTTGACTTTCATTTGATAAAATTATCTTTGTAGAATGTATTTGACATTCATTTGATTCAAATAGCTTTGTTTGAATGTGTTTGACTTTCATTTGATTCAATTTGCTTTGTAGAATGTGTTTCGGGGTTTTCTGATGTCCTGCGGGAGAGTTACAATTCCGAGACTGGAACCGGACGCCTGTACCTGCAAAATAACGGAGACTCCTGAGAGCTCCGCCTCCAACGGTCAAGTTAGTACCTGATTCAGGAGTAATTAATACAGAAATTAAAGTAATAAGGTCTCTCTAGGTGAGAGTATTTAATGTAGGTAATCTGCTTTGCTAGCGAGATCAGCCGGTTATTAGTGTGTTCCGTAAATTATTCGGTCCCTTGATTAATGAGGATTAATCGAGTATTTATAGCCTTGGGAAGCGTGCAACTCTCTAGGTTTAAGGTAAACCTAGGGCCGATCGGGCTTCTAGACTGAAATGGGCCTTGATGGCCGGTTGTCCCATTTGGCATGGGTGGACACGTGGCGTGTCTTAAGTGGTCCGTGGAGGACGCGTGGCGGAACCTGGTTGGTCCACTTGTCAAACGGCGCTTGGTGGATAAAAATCCCCTAATCATTTGCCCCTCACAGGTGGCATGCGACTGGTCACGTGTCGCCTGTGACAGGCGTCGCACGGTGACAGGCGACGGCCCGTTACAGGTGTCACCTTGCAGACGGCCGGGAGACTCTCCCGCCCAAATTTGAATTCGGAGGCGACCCTTCGCCTTCTCATTTTGCCTATAAAAGGAAGTGCTGACTTCGGTCATTTTCACATTTGAGAATTTTTGCGAGAACATTCGGACCCCTGAACTTGCTCTGACATTTTCGGACTTTTTCTGCCTACCGCCTGTTCTGACAAGCCGACTGACCCGAACTTTCAGGACTTCATCAACTATCATCCGTTCAGGTAACTCAGTTCTCTTACTCTTAATTTTCTTTTTATTTTTTGAAATGGCACCATGGAAGCACACGACACGCCCTAAGTTAGTGATCAGCCGGTCACCGGGGACGGCTGAATCTAGGACTAGGAGTGCCGCCTGCCCTTTTCTGGACCCATCTTTACCCTTTATACAAAGTCCGACTGAATCTGTGTCTATGCAGAACGTGATGGCCAGAACAAAAAAGACTGCTAGAATATCAAACTCAGACGGCTCCTCCCAAAGGGTACTCCTTAGCGAAACATCTGACCAGGCGCCAGATGTGGAACGAGGCGACTGTCAAGCTGACAGTTCTGAGAGAGGGACCAAGGTGTTCCCTTCTCATCTAACCGTGGACATGTCCAATTTACCTTCTGCTCCTTCTAAGGGAGAGGAGGCGGGCCCCTCTAGGAGAGGGGAGGAGTCGTCCTCTTCGGACTCGTCAGGGGACGAGTCCGATTCCAGCTCTTCTGACCATAGTTCTTCTGACTCAGAAGAAAAACATAACCGCCTACAAGAGGCGAGAAGTTCCCATGCAGTGGAGAAGGGGGATAATTGGGCAGAGCCGTCCGCCTCTTACAGAGAGGAAAACACCCCCTACTACTGCAGGGTGCCCCGGGGCCGGATCGCAACCATGCGAGACAACGTGGCGAGCTTTATTGCTAACCACAAAATGGGCCCGGAGTATTTACTGTTTGTGCCGGATCCAGAAGATACTGTCGTCTGGCCGGCTGGTACCAGCTATGGTGACGGCTGTTTTGGCTGCTATGTGGCGGCCATCAAAGCTGGTCTGCGCTTCCCATTACATCCGGCTGTTCAGCGGATTTTAGATGGGTATGATCTGGGGTTATGGCAGTTAGCCCCCAACTCTTGGGTAAACGTACTCGGCTATGTGGCCGGGTGCGAACTGAACGGGGTGGAGCCAAGTTTTGAGGCTTTCGCCCACATGAACTATCTCAGCCGGACCCCTAAGTCGGGAGGTACCGGCTGGTATCAACTAACAAGCCACAGGGGTTACCTCATGACGAGAGGTAAGGCAAACAAATGGAAGGATTGGCGGAACACCTTCCTTATTATCGAGAGTTCAGACACGGAGCTGAACAAACGATTTAACAAGTGGAACAGGGATCCGCCTCTTCTTGCAGGCGGCCGCAGCATGCCGCCTGTTCCCCCAAAGGCTAAAAGAGAGATCCTAGACAAAGGACTCTTCAAAGTAGAGACTAGGGTGAACTCTACTTCAGGGGTACGAGAGCAAGTACCCGTACACTGCGTCCCGAGCTTCAAGTGGCTCTATGATGAGTACTTCTTGGCCGCCTGTGGCCTCGGCAGTCGGTGCTCTAGAGGTAGCCGGCCTGACGAATACTCTGTTTTTTCACGCCTTGTTTACTTGGGATTTTTACTAACTTTGCTGTTTATTTCTTTCAGCCGACGCCATGAGTAAAATAACAGCATCTAAGACTGCGGCGGCCATGCTGCGGGTTTCACTAATGAAGCAGTCGTATGCCGACTCCCCCAGCAAGGAGGCACCCTTGGTAAGCTTTGAAAACTCTTCTCCTTTAAGTTGTATTATGCATATACTAACTCTTTTTGTTTTCAGTCTGGCACTCCAAGGGCTTCTTCCTCGCAACAGCCGGACCCCAAGGCCCGGAGAACGACTGTTGCAAGCTCTCCTGGGTCTTCCAGGAAAACAGTGGCGGCTGAGAAGCAGCCGGCCACTTCTTCAAAAACCCAGGCGGGGCCGCCTAGATGTATGGACACTTGCTTGTAAAAACTCACTCTTGCTTCCTTCTTGATTAGGTCTAACTTGTTTTTCCTTTTGCTTAATGCAGCCGGCCCCCAGGGACTTGACTTGGTTGAGGTAGCCAAGTCAATGGTTAAAGTAGTTCCTCCCTCTGACAGGGAGGCGGTCAAGGGTGCCGGCACCCTTGACCTCGATGGAATTTCGGGGATCCTAGCTGAGGTATACCCTTTTGAAGTTCCAGGACGCCTGTTAACCCTTTTGATTGGAAACTGACGCCTGTTTTTCTTTGTACTTAGGCCCTGCTCCGAGTCAACAGCCTTCGCAAGCCGATTGATCGGAAAAACAAAGAGGTAAAGGCCGCAAAGGCTATGGCCGCCTCCAGCTGTGATAAAGCAATGTTTCAAATTGCCCAAAATGAAGTACTGACCATTGATCTTCTTTATTATCAGGCGCAGGCGACCGCCGCTGTTCGGGCTCAGCTAGAGGCGGCCCAAAAGAAGGTTGACGAGCTGGAGGGGACCGTCACCAAACTTAAAGCCGAGCTGAAGCCCCTTCGTCAGAAAATGCACTCTTACGAAGCCATGGAGAAATCTTTGGCTAACGTAAAAGAACGCCTGGTGAACCAGGAGAAGAGTCTTACCCAAGAGCTCTCGGACAAGGCCGAGCAAGAGAAACAAGAGCTCGTCCGGGAGATGGTGGAAGACTCCGCCCAAATCCAACGCATGACCTGGGAACGACTGTTCCCCAGTGCCGACTTTGCCTCATGGGAAAGAACGTACCGCCAGTGTTCGGAAATATATAATCAACAGATCCTGGCGGCTGCTGAAGAAGAGGCGATGGACGTTGCGTTGGAGGAGGAAGAGCCGGTTGTGGCGCTTGTGCCACTTGGGGGAAAGGCATCAAAAGATGATGCAGCGAAGGCCGAGTCCAGCAAGAAGAGTGCTGACCAGGCGGCTGCTGCTGATACTGAACTGCCCCCTTCTTAAGCTTTAAGTATATTTTTTCTTTTCACGGCCTGCATGCCGTTTGCTTTGTAATTACCCGGCCAGGGGGCCGGGGTTTTGAATATTCTGCTGGTCTTTTATGGCCGGCTCATTTTAATCAAACTTTTTTGTTTTTGTTCAAATTTGTCTAAGTATTTGAAATTTGCTCACTAGACAGACTGTTGTGTATGGCCGAACGTTAAGACAGGTACAAATAGTAAGTATGCCGCCTATGCCCCTGGACGACTGGTTGTCTGTTTCCAGGATAGATGATCAGTCGGCCATTTAATCAATCGGTATTCGAACTCTTTATTCAATTTGACCAAGTAAATAGAATTACCAAGTAGCCAAGGAATTTAAGTAGGAAAACAAGCGGCGGGTACCGGTTGTTTCCCTTTATTGCCAATGTTGGCCTCTAATTTGTTATTTGTTAACCTAGCAAGAGTATTGGTTGAGAGCCTTTGTTTATTAAAAACAAGTGGACGACTCGTACCTTTTAGGCTCAGTACTAAGTTTGAGTGACTATTAAGTTAACATAGGAGTTACTTAGTCTTCGTCACAATCTTGATTGAGTAGTAAAGGTATCAGGCGGCGTAGGCCGGCTAGACCCCTTGATTTACCAATGTTTGTTGGCTATTTACTCAATAGGTTATTCAGTAGGAATAGGGGTTCGAGTGCCCTTGTTTGTATAAAACAGGCGGACGACTCAAACTTTTTAGGTTCCATACCAAATTTGAAGGAGTGACTATGAGTTAACTTTGGAGTTACTCAGTCGCCGTCACTTTTGTTTGAGAAGTAGAGGTACCAGGCGGCGTAGGCCGGCTAGACCCCTTTATTCGCCAATGTTTGTTGGCTATTATCTCAATAGGTACCCCCTGCATTTATCCCAAGTAATACAGGCGGTCATCTGACTCAGATGTCAACTGCTACCACTGGTTTGGTTAGTGATAGAGTTATCCTTGTCTCAAAAACGGCTACGTGGTTGCCCTTTGGGACAGTCGTATAGGTGCCGTGTAATTAGTTTATAGAACAATGTTCCACCCAAAAGGGAGCTGCTCTCTGCGACGAATTTCATCCGAATGGATGCCGCCGGACGCCTGCTATAATGTTGGGACAGGTCGGATTAGTTTTTAAAAGTTAGATCAGTTGACTAGGCGCCTGGTCTGATCATTCGGCCAGTGGCCTTGGTATGTTCTTGGTGAACGTATGTGCTAAGTAAAAGAAGGGTAGCCGCCTGTTAGTTACAGGATCGGCCAGGCCCTAAACTTTTTAGCTAAGTATTGTGAGTAAAATACTCGAGGGAGAGTAGCCGACTGTAATGGAACAGACGGCATGCCCCTGTAAAGATAAAGAGTGAAACTCAATGGAGAGTAGCCGACTGTAAAGGTACAGACGGCATGCCCCTCGTAATACAAAATTGAATAGTAAGTGCCAACTTTTTTAAGTAGCTCTTTACTTTACATCATTCAAAAGAAATATTTCTTAAGGTTATCTACATTCCAAGTTCGAGGCAACGGTTGTCCGTCTGGTGTTTCCAGACGGTAGGTACCGTCCCTGACTTCCGCATAGATTCGGTAGGGTCCTTCCCAGTTGGGAGTTAGTTTGCCAGACTCGTTAGCCCTACCAACTGCTTCCATTTTTCTAAGTACAAAGTCCCCTACTTTGAGTGGACGCCTGTGCACTTTTTTGTTGTATGATCTAGTCATTCTCAGGCGGTAGATTTCATGGCGCAAAACAGCATTGCCCCTCTTTTCAGGAAGTGAATCTAATGCCAGGCGCATAGCTTCCCAGTTTGCCTCTTCGTCATATAGCATTACTCGAAGAGTCGGCTCGTAGTGTTCTATTGGAAGAACAGCTTCTGCACCATAAGTTAGGAGGAATGGAGTTTCTCCAGTCGCCCCTTTTTCAGTCGTCCTAATGGCCCAAAGAACATGTGGTAGTTCATCTGCCCATAGGCCGCCTGCTCGTTCAATTTTTTTCTTGAGACCGTCTGAGATGATTTTATTAAAGGCTTCTACCTGGCCGTTTGCTTGTGGACGGCCGACAGATGCAAAGTAATGTCCAATTCCTTGGTCTCCCAACCAGCTTTTGAGAACAGGCGTCTCAAATTGGGGACCATTATCAAAAACCATAGACATGGGAACCCCGAACCGAGTGATGACGTTTTTCCAAATGAATGAAATTACATCTTTCGTCTTGATTCCCTTTACAGCCTCCGCCTCTACCCATTTAGTGAAGTAGTCAACGGCAACAAGTATATACCTTCTGCCGCCTGTAGCAGGCGTATATGGACCCAGAATGTCCATGCCCCACTTAGCAAACGGTAGTGGGCTGTGAATGGTAGTGAGGTCAGTAGCCGGACGGTGAATTAATTTGCCAAACCTTTGGCACTTGTCACATTTTTTCACCATCTCCATTGCATCTGCTTCCAAAGTAGGCCAAAAGTAGCCCTGCCGCCTCGCCCTTTGAGCAAGCATCCTACCACCTATATGGGAAGCACAGAAACCAGAGTGAAGATCATCTAGTATCTCTCGTCCCTTTTCAGGAGTAACACACTTTAAGAAGGGTTGAAGGTGCCCCCTCTTGTGCAGTTGCCCCTGTATCATTTCAAAACAGGAGGCTCGTTTTTTCAGTGATGCCGCCTGTTGAGGATCATCCGGCAGTGTACCGTTTGTCAGATATGCCCTGATTGAATCCATCCAGGTTGAGCTTCTGTCTAGAATTCCAATAGGAGTTTCCTCGATGCTTCTCTTCTCCATTACTTCCCAAAACACAGTTCGAGGAGTATCGGAGGAGGCGGATGATGCTAATTTCGAGAGTGCATCTGCCTGGTTGTTTTCTGATCTCGGTACTTGGATCAGATGGAAATCCTCAAGGGAGCCGACTGCTTGTCGGACCGCCTGTAAATATTTGATCATGGCCGGATGTGTTGCTTCGTATTCGCCATTGTACTGACTCACTATCAGTTGTGAATCAGAACAGGCGTCTATTTTCCTTGCCCCGGCCGCCTTACACATGCGGATCCCGGCTAGTAAAGCTTCATATTCTGCCTCATTGTTTGAAGCCTGGAAACTGAAGCGTAGAGCATACTCGAACCTGTCGCCCTCTGGAGATTGACATACGACGCCTGCTCCACAACCGTTTGAAGTAGAGCTTCCGTCCACATATACCTTCCAGACTTGGTCTGGAACTTGAGAGTCAGGAGGACGAGTCATCTCTACAATAAAGTCAGCAAAGGCTTGCCCCTTCACTGCTTTTCTAGGCTCGAAAGTAACTTCGAGACTCTGCATTTCTATGGCCCATTTGATCATTCGTCCGGAGGACTCCATGGTGGTAAGGGGCCGCTTGATCGGTTGGTCGGTATACACGACGACTGCATGTGCCAGAAAGTAGGGCTTCAATTTTTTAACAGCCATGAAGAGTGCAAGACCAAATTTCTCCACTAGGGGATACCTCAACTCGGCATTTTTCAGTACGTGACTGACAAAGTAGACCGGAAGTTGACAGCCGTCCCTTTCAGCAAGGAGCACCGCGCTTAACGCATGATCAGAGACGGCCAGGTACATGTAGAGATTTTCTTTGGGCAAAGGGCTGACCAGCCTTGGCAAGGAATGCAAGTGAACCTTTAATTTCTGGAAGGCGGCCTCAGCATCCGGCCCCCATTCAAACCTTGCCTTTTTCTTAATTGCCTGGAAAAAGTATAGGCATTTGTCGCCTGATCGGCTTAGAAATCTTCCCAAGGCCGCCAGACAACCTGTTAACTTCTGAACCTCTCGGACGGTACGAGGCGACTGCATGTCAATGACCGCCTGTACCTTCTCAGGGTTCGCCTCTATTCCTCTCTGGTTGATAAGGAATCCGAGAAATTTCCCAGACTCAACTCCAAATACACATTTCTTGGGATTGAGCATGACATGGTGCCGCCTGAGTGTGGCGAAAGTTTCTCGGAGGTCCGTCAGATGATCTTTCTGAAGTTTAGTCTTAACAATCATATCATCAATGTATGCCTCGACGTTTCTCCCAATCTGATCAAAGAACACTGTGTTTATCATTCGTTGGAATGTAGCCGGGGCATTCTTAAGACCAAACGGCATGACCGTATAGCAGTATAATCCCTGATCAGTGACGAAGGCCGTCTTCTCCTGATCTTTCTTCCACAAAGGAATTTGATGAAAACCAGAATAGGCGTCCATAAAACTCATCAAGGCATGGCCGGCTGTTGAGTCGACCAGGTTATCAATTTTTGGCAGAGGGTAACTGTCTTTGGGGCACGCCTTGTTCAAGTCTGTGTAGTCTACACACATTCGCCAGGTGCCATTCGGCTTTTTAACAAGTACCACATTTGCAACCCAATCTGGGAAGTAACATTGCCGAATGAACCCTGCATCAAGTAATTTTTTGACTTCGGCGGCGGCCGCCTGACCTCTTTCTTCACCATGGTTCCGCTTCTTTTGCCGTACCGGCTTCTTTTTCGGATCCACAGCGAGTTTGTGTACTGCCAGATCAGGACTAATGCCTGGCATTTCATGGACTTCAAATGCAAAGATGTCCTTGTATTCTTTCAACAGGTTGTGAAAGTCATCACCAAGGTTTCTCAGAGCAGTCGTCCCAACTTTGACTGTTCGGTCAGGGCGGGAGTCGTCTAATATCAGGTCCGTATGCTCACCAGCCGGCTGAGGGCGGAACTCATCCGGCCGGTCCTCTGCCAGTGATTGCTATTTTCTTGCCTTTCTGGCGGACTCTGTCTGGGACGCCTTTCTTTTTCTGTCGCCTGTTTCTTGAACAGGCGCACTTTCCTTGACATTGTCAAGGTCTGTTTTTTCTCCACTTGACCCAGTGGCCTTAGCAGTGGGTTTGACATCCGAGAGATAGCACTCTCGGGCCATCCTCTGATCTCCCCTTAGGGAGCCGACTGTTCCATTGTCCCTTTCAAACTTAAGCAGCATAAGTGACGGGATTATAACAGCCTTGGCACTATTCAGGGTTGGGCGACCCAGAATCATGTTGTAGGCAGAGAGTTCCTCTACAACTAGGAATCGGACTACCATGTGTCGTCCTTCCCCTTTTTCGCCCAGGCGGACGGGTAGATCAACTCGTCCCAGTGGGTGGACGACTCCTCCTCCAAACCCTATTAAAGGGTGGGAGGCCGGATGTATGCAGTCCGTCTGATATTTCAGTTTTGACAGACATTTGCTGCTGATGAGATCTGAAGAGCTCCCAGTATCTATGAGGATTCGACCAACTCTCTGGTTGGCCACTTTACATTCAATAACGAGAGGGTCGTCATGCGGCCCCCTTATTCCTCCTAGATCCTCTTCAGTGATGACAATCTCAGGAAATGTATATTTGGACGGTCGTTCTTGGTGAACGGAATTTACATCTAACCGCCTTATATTATCTTTGTTGCCCCTAATAGTGGGGCCGCCTCCTGAGAAGCCGCCTGCAATGGTGTAGACGACTGCATCATCTGTATCGGAACTGTCGGCCTGTTGATTCTTTTTGGCCGACTGCTTTTTTAAGGAAGTATTCCCCGTAGATTTCTTGACATAAGTGTCAAGATCACCTTGATCAGCCAAGCGGTCTAGGTACCGCATGAGACTAATGCAGTCGTTGGTGTGATGACCAATGTCATCATGATAAGCACAGATTTTGTCTTGGTTCCGGTTGCTCGCAGAACCCTTCATGGGGAGCGGTTTCTCAATTGAGAGCCGTCCCTTTATTTCTTTTAGGATAAACTGGTTATCCTTGTTAAACACATACTTTGGGGAGTATGGTTTGAATTCCTTTTTCTTCTTGGCCGGCTGTTTAGAGGAATCAGCCGCCCAGACCCCTTTTCTTTTTTCATCTTTGTTGGACGACTGTTTCTGTCGTCCTTCTCTATTGTCGAACCTCTTCCCGTCCGACTGTTTCATTGTACACAGATCAGTCGCCTGTATATAGGCTTCTGCTTCAATCAAGGCCTCTTGAAGAGTCGCCACCCTTTTTCGAACTAAATCAAATTTGAAGGTAGACCCGTCTTTGAGACCTCTAAAAAAGTCAGTATAAGCTACCTCATCCGGTAACCCTTGAATCTGTATTCTCATCAGGTTGAACCGCCTGATGTAGGAACGAAGCCCCTCCTTTTCACCCTGCTGAATTGTTCCCAAATCAAGGGTCGTTTTCTTCGCAGGGATGTTCATTGCAAAGTTGGAGGCAAATAAGTAAGCAAGCGTCCTGAAACTGTTTACACAACCAGTCGGCAGGTTGCCGAACCATTGCTGTGCAATTCCCTTGAGAGTTGCTGGGAAACACTTGCACCAAGTGGGATCATCCAACCCTTGAAGGTACATCAGGTTGGTGAATGCCATCAGATGGTCTTCCGGGTTAGTAGTGCCATCATAGGCGCCTACTAAAACATTTTTTACTTTGGCCGGCTGAGCGGCTTCAGTAATTTCCTTGGAGAAGGCCGACGGCTGTTCACCAAGTCTAAGCAGCCGTAGCTGCCAGTCCATAGGTTGGACGTTTTTTTGCTGCAGGTCCACCAAATGGAGGTGGCTGCATAAAATATTGTTGTTGCGGCACAAATGGCAAATTTGGTACCGCCTGCGCACTATGAAAGCCAGACTGTCGGGAGGTGCCGCCTGACTGACTCTCATGGTACGACTGAGTTGGCCTCATCGAGGCATTTCGCAAACTGTCCTGAAAATTTGAAGTAGAAGCCGACTCTGATAATCGGTCACTCCTCTTCTGCTCTAGCAGGTGCCGAGCATCTGTGAACGTTTGCTTTGACCCGTCCGCCTGAATATGACGAACCGGTTTCCTATTTCCCGTAGGATAACGGAGTTTTGTGAAATCAAGAGCAGACGGCTCCCGCTTCTTAGATTTAGGATGGGGAGTCGCCTCTCGCCCTTGAACTGGCTTCCTCTTCAGTGAAGTGGAAGGTTTTTTGGCCGCCTGCTCTTTGACTGAAGCAGGCGGTTTTTTGTTGATCAACTCTTGGATCTCTCCCTTGAATCCCCTCATGAAGGTCATGAGTTCGTTCCTTGTGATGGGAGCAGACCCATCAGTCGGCTGTTGCCGAGCAAGCGGTGCGCCTGCTGGCTCGCTTCCTGTTTGAAGATACTCCCGTTCCCTTATTTCAGTATGACGGGTACGGCGGGCCCTTAGGGTCCCGTCTGGAGCTGTATGAGTTTCAACTTCAAATTCACTTTCGGTATCATGGTCCGACTGAACTTGAGGGTCGTCTAGGGGACGCCTCTCTTCTGGGGTCGGTACAGACTTGGATGCCATCTCTGAAGTACTCTCCCCACAGACGGCGCCAAAATGTTTCGGGGTTTTCTGATGTCCTGCGGGAGAGTTACAATTCCGAGACTGGAACCGGACGCCTGTACCTGCAAAATAACGGAGACTCCTGAGAGCTCCGCCTCCAACGGTCAAGTTAGTACCTGATTAAGGAGTAATTAATACAGAAATTAAAGTAATAAGGTCTCTCTAGGTGAGAGTATTTAATGTAGGTAATCTGCTTTGCTAGCGAGATCAGCCGGTTATTAGTGTGTTCCGTAAATTATTCGGTCCCTTGATTAATGAGGATTAATCGAGTATTTATAGCCTTGGGAAGCGTGCAACTCTCTAGGTTTAAGGTAAACCTAGGGCCGATCGGGCTTCTAGACTGAAATGGGCCTTGATGGCCGGTTGTCCCATTTGGCATGGGTGGACACGTGGCGTGTCTTAAGTGGTCCGTGGAGGACGCGTGGCGGAACCTGGTTGGTCCACTTGTCAAACGGCGCTTGGTGGATAAAAATCCCCTAATCAGAATGTATTGATTTAAACTTTTATTTAATTTTTGATTTATAATTAGTTCTTCTTTGTTTGAATG
>NW_018745099.1:0-18570 GCF_001683475.1 Chenopodium quinoa
GGGCGAGAGGCGACTCCTCATCCTAAATCTAGGAAGCGTGAGCCACCTGCCCTTGATTTCACAAAATTCCGTTATCCTACAGGAAATAGGAAACCGGTTCGTCATATTCAGGCGGACGGGTCAAAGCAAACGTTCACAGATGCTCGGCTACTGCTAGAGCAGAAGAAGAGTGACCGATTGTCCGAGTCGGCCTCTACTTCAGACTTTCAAGACAGTTTGCGAAATGCCTCGATGAGGCATACTCAGTCGTACCATGAGAGTCAGTCAGGCGGCACCTCCCGTCAGTCCGGCTTTCATAGTGCCCAGGCGGTACCAAACTTACCATTTGTGCCGCAACAACAGTATTTTATGCAGCCACCTCCATTTGGTGGACCTGCAGCAAAAAACGTCCAACCTATGGACTGGCAGCTACGGTTGCTTAGACTTGGTGAACAGCCGTCGGCCTTCTCCAAGGAAATTACTGAAGCCGCTCAGCCGGCCAAAGTAAAAAATGTACTAGTAGGCGCCTATGACGGCACTACTAACCCAGAAGACCATCTGATGGCATTCACCAACCTGATGTACCTTCAAGGGTTGGATGATCCCACTTGGTGCAAGTGTTTCCCAGCGACTCTCAAGGGAATCGCACAGCAATGGTTCGGCAACCTGCCGACTGGTTGTGTAAACAGCTTCAGGACGCTTGCTTACTTATTTGCCTCCAACTTCGCCATGAACATCCCTGCGAAGAAAACGACCCTTGATTTGGGAACAATTCAGCAGGGCGAGAAGGAGGGGCTTCGTTCTTACATCAGGCGGTTCAACCTGATGAGAATACAGATTCAAGGGTTACCGGATGAGGTAGCTTATACTGACTTTTTTAGAGGTCTCAAAGACGGGTCTACCTTCAAATTTGATTTAGTTCGAAAAAGGGTGGCGACTCTTCAAGAGGCCTTGATTGAAGCAGAAGCCTATATACAGGCGACTGATCTGTGTACAATAAAACAGTCGGATGGGAAAAGGTTCGACAAAAGAGAAGGACGACAGAAACAGTCGTCTAACAAAGATGAGAAAAGAAAAGAGGTCTGGGCGGCTGATTCCTCTAAACAGCCGGCCCAGAAAAGAAAAAAAGAATTCAAACCATACTCCCCAAAGTATGTGTTTAACAAGGATAACCAGTTTATCCTAAAAGAAATAAAGGGACGGTTCTCAATTGAGAAGCCGGTCCCCATGAAGGGGTTCTGCAAACAACCGGAACCAAGATAAAATCTGTGCTTATCATGATGACGTTGGTCATCACACCAATGACTGCATCAGTCTCATGCGGTACTAGACCGCTTGGCTGAGCAAGGTGATCTTGACACTTATGTCAAGAAATCTACGGGGAACACTTCCTCAAAAAAGCAGTCGGCCAAAAAGAATCAACAGGCCGACAGCTCCGATACAGATGATGCAGTCGTCTACACCATTGCAGGCGGCTTTCTCAGGAGGCGGCCCCACTATTAGGGGCAACAAAGATAATATAAGGCGGTTAGATGTAAATTCCGTTCACCAAGAACGGCCGTCCAAATATACATTTCCTGAGATTGTCATCACTGAAGAGGATCTAGGAGGGGTAAGGGGGCCGCATGACGACCCTCTCGTTATTGAATGTAAAGTGGCCAACCAGAGAGTTGGCCGAATCCTCATAGATACCGGGAGCTCCTCAGATCTCATCAGCAGCAAATGTCTGTCAAAACTGAAATATCAGACGGACTGCATACATCCGGCCTCCCACCCTTTAATAGGGTTTGGAGGAGGAGTCGTCCACCCACTGGGACGAGTAGATTTACCCATTCGCCTGGGCGAAAAAGGGGAAGGACGACACATGGTAGTCCGGTTCCTAGTAGTAGAGGAACTCTCGGCCTACAACATGATTCTGGGTCGACCAACCCTGAATAATTCCAAGGCTGTTATAATCCCGTCTCTTATGCTGCTTAAGTTTGAGAGGGATAATGGAACAGTCGGCCCTAAGGGGAGATCAGAGGATGGCCCGAGAGTGCTATCTCTCGGATGTCAAGCCCACTGTTATGGCCACTGGGTCAAGTGGAGAAAAAACAGACCTTGACAATGTCAAGGAGAGTGCGCCTGTTCAAGAAACAGGCGACAAAAAGAGAAAGGCGTCCCAGACAGAGTCCGCAAGAAAAGCAAGAAAATAGCAATCATTGGCAGAGGAGCGGCCGGATGAGTTCCGCCCTCAGCCGGCTGGTGAGCATGCGGACCTGATCTTAGACGACTCACGTCCTGACCGAACAGTCAAAGTTGGGACGACTGCTCTGAGAAACCTTGGTGACGACTTTCACAACCTATTGAAAGAATACAAGGACATCTTTGCATTTGAAGTCCATGAAATGCCAGGCATTAGTCCTGATCTGGCAGTACATAAACTCGCTGTGGATCCAAAAAAGAAGCCGGTACGGCAAAAGAAGCGGAACCATGGCGAAGAAAGAAGTCAGGCGGCAGCCGCCGAAGTTAAAAAATTACTTGATGCAGGGTTCATTCGGCAATGTTACTTCCCAGACTGGGTTGCAAATGTGGTGCTTGTTAAAAAGCCGAATGGCACCTGGCGAATGTGTGTAGACTACACAGACTTAAACAAGGCGTGCCCCAAAGACAGTTACCCTCTGCCTAAAATTGATAATCTGGTCGACTCAACAGCCGGCCATGCCTTGATGAGTTTCATGGACGCCTATTCTGGTTTCCATCAAATTCCCTTATGGAAGAAAGATCAGGAGAAGACGGCCTTCGTCACTGATCAGGGGTTATACTGTTACACGGTCATGCCGTTTGGTCTTAAGAATGCCCCGGCTACCTTCCAACGAATGATAAACACTGTGTTCTTTGATCAGATTGGGAGAAACGTCGAGGCATATATTGATGATATGATTGTCAAGACTAAACTTCAGAAAGATCATCTGACGGACCTCCGAGAAACTTTCGCCACACTCAGGCGGCACCATGTCATGCTCAATCCCAAGAAATGTGTATTTGGAGTTGAGTCTGGGAAATTTCTCGGATTCCTTATCAATCAGAGAGGAATAGAGGCGAACCCTGAGAAGGTGCAGGCGGTCATTGATGCAGTCGCCTCGTACCATCCGAGAGGTTCAGAAGTTAACAGGTTGTCTGGCGGCCTTGGGGAGATTCCTAAGCCGATCAGGCGACAAATGCCTATACTTTTTCCAGGCAATTAAGAAAAAGGCAAGGTTTGAATGGGGGCCGGATGCTGAGGCCGCCTTCCAGAAATTAAAAGTTCACTTGCATTCCTTGCCGAGGCTGGTCAGCCCTTTGCCCAAAGAGGATCTCTACATGTACCTGGCCGTCTCTGATCATGCGTTAAGCGCTGTGCTCCTTGCTGAAAGGGACGGCTGTCAGCTCCCGGTCTACTTTGTCAGTCACGTACTGAAAAATGCCGAGTTGAGGTATCCCCTAGTGGAGAAATTTGGTCTTGCACTCTTCATGGCTGTTAAAAAATTGAAGCCCTACTTTTTGGCACATGCAGTCGTCGTGTATACCGACCAACCAATCAAGCGGCCCTTACCATCATGGAGTCGTCAGGACGAATGATCAAATGGGCCATAGAAATACAGAGCCTCGAAGTTACTTTCGAGCCTAGAAAAGCAGTGAAGGGGCAAGCCTTTGCTGACTTTATTGTAGAGATGACTCGTCCTCCTGACTCTCAAGTTCCAGACCAAGTATGGAAGGTATATGTGGACGGAAGCTCTACTTCAAATGGTTGTGGAGCAGGCGTCGTATGTCAATCTCCAGAGGGCGACAGGTTCGAGTATGCTCTACGCTTCAGTTTTCAGGCTTCAAACAATGAGGCAGAATATGAAGCTTTACTAGCCGGGATCCGCATGTGCAAGGCGGCAGGGGCAAGAAAAATAGACGCCTGTTCTGATTCACAATTGATAGTGAGTCAGTACAATGGCGAATACGAAGCAACCCATCCGGCCATGATCAAGTATTTACAGGCGGTCCGACAAGCAGTCGGCTCCCTTGAGGATTTCCATCTGATCCAAGTGCCGAGATCAGAAAACAACCAGGCGGATGCACTGTCAAAATTAGCATCATCCGCCTCCTCCGATACTCCTCGAACTGTTTTTTGGGAAGTAATGGAGAAGAGAAGCATCGAGGAAAACCCTATTGGAATCCTAGACAGAAGCTCAACCTGGATGGATTCAATCAGGGCATATCTGACAAACGGTACACTGCCGGATGATCCTCAACAGGCGGCAGCACTGAAAAAACGAGCCTCCTGTTTTGAAATGATACAGGGAGAACTTCACAAGAGGGGGTACCTTCAACCCTTCTTAAAGTGTGTTACTCCTGAAAAGGGACGAGAGATACTAGATGATCTTCACTCTGGTTACTGTGCTTCTCATATAGGTGGTAGGATGCTTGCTCAAAGGGCAAGGCGGCAGGGCTACTTTTGGCCTACTTTGGAAGCAGATGCAATGGAGATGGTGAAAAAATGTGACAAGTGCCAAAGGTTTGGCAAATTAATTCACCGTCCGGCTACTGACCTCACTACCATTCACAGCCCACTACCGTTTGCTAAGTGGGGCATGGACATTCTGGGTCCATATACGCCTGCTACAGGCGGCAGAAGGTATATACTTGTTGCCGTTGACTACTTCACTAAATGGGTAGAGGCGGAGGCTGTAAAGGGAATCAAGACGAAAGATGTAATTTCATTCATTTGGAAAAACGTCATCACTCGGTTCGGGGTTCCCATGTCTATGGTTTTTGATAATGGTCCCCAATTTGAGACGCCTGTTCTCAAAAGCTGGTTGGGAGACCAAGGAATTGCACACTACTTTGCATCTGTCGGCCGTCCACAAGCAAACGGCCAGGTAGAAGCCTTTAATAAAATCATCTCAGACGGTCTCAAGAAAAAGATTGAACGAGCAGGCGGCCTATGGGCGGATGAACTACCACATGTTCTCTGGGCCATTAGGACGACTGAAAAAGGGGCGACTGGAGAAACTCCATTCCTCCTAACTTATGGTGCGGAAGCTGTTCTTCCAATAGAACACTACGAGCCGACTCTTCGAGTAATGCTATATGACGAAGAGGCAAACTGGGAAGCCATGCGCCTGGCATTAGACTCACTTCCTGAAAAGAGGGGCAATGCTGTTTTGCGCATGAGATCTATCGCCTGAGAATGACTAGATCATACAACAAAAAAGTACACAGGCGTCCACTCAAAGTAGGGGACTTTGTACTTAGAAAAATGGAAGCAGTTGGTAGGGCTAATGAGTCTGGCAAACTAACTCCCAACTGGGAAGGACCCTACCGAATCTATGAGGAAGTCAGGGACGGTACCTACCGTCTGGAAACACCAGACGGACAACCGTTGCCTCGAACTTGGAATGTAGATAACCTTAAAAAATATTTCTTCTGAATGATGTAAAGTAAAGAGCTACTTAATAAAGTTTGCACTTACTATTCAATTTTGTATTACGAGGGGCATGCCGTCTGTACCTTTACAGTCGGCTACTCTCCATTGAGTTTTTCACTTCTTCAGAGGGGCATGCCGTCTGTACCTTTACAGTCGGCTACTCTCCATTGAGTTTTTCACTCTATCTTCAGAGGGGCATGCCGTCTGTTCCTTTACAGTCGGCTACTCTCCATTGAGTATTTTACTCACAATACTTAGCTAAAAAGATTAGGGCCTGGCCGACCCTGTGCCTAACAGGCGGCTACCTTCTTTTACTTAGCACCTACGTTCACCAAGAACTTACCAAGGCCACCGGCCGAATGATCAGACCAGGCGCCAAGCCACCTGATCAAATCTACAAAACTAATACGACCTGTCCCAACATCATAGCAGGCGTCCGACGGCATCCCTCCGGATGAAATTCGTCGCAGAGAGCAGCTCCCTTTTGGGTGGAACATTGTTCTATAAACTAATTACACGGCACCTATACGACTGTCCCCAAGGGCAACCACGTAGCCGTTTTTGAGACAAGGATAACTCTATCACTAACCAAACCAGTGGTAGCAGTTGACATCTGAGTCAGATGACCGCCTGTATTACTTGGGATAAATGCAGGGGGTACCTATTGAGTTAATAGCCAACAAACATTGGCGAATCAAGGGGTCTAGCCGGCCTACGCCGCCTGGTACCTCTACTTCTCAAACAAAAGTGACGGCGACTGAGTAACTCCAACGTTAACTCATAGTCACTCCTTCAAATTTGGTATGGAACCTAAAAGGTTTGAGTCGTCCGCCTGTTTTAAACAAACAAGGGCACTCAAACCCCTATTCCTACTAGGTAACCTATTGAGTTAATAGCCAACAAACATTGGCAAATCAAGAGGATCAGCCGGCTCCGCCGCCTGGTACCTCTACTATTCAATCTAGAGTGTGACGAAGACTAAGTAACTCCTATGTTAACTTAATAGTCACTCAAACTTAGTATGGAGCCTAAAAGGTATGAGTCGTCCGCCTGTTTTTAATAAACAGGGACTCTCAACCACTACTCTTGCTAGGTTAACAAATTACGAGTTAAAAGCCAACATTGGCAATAAAGGGAAACAACCGGTACCCGCCGCTTGTTATCCTACTTAATTCCTTGGCGACTAGGTAATACTATTTACTTGGTCAGACCGATTGAATAAATAGTTCGAATACCGATTGAATAAATGGCCGACTGATCGTCTATCCTGGAAACAGACAACCAGTCGTCCAGGGGCATAGGCGGCGTACTTACTATTTGTACCTGTCTGCAACGTTCGGCCATGTACAACCGGTCTAGTGAACAATGGGATATTAGATATGGAATACTTAGACAAATTTGAATCAAAACAAAAATTTGATTAAAAATAAGCCGGTCATTAAAGACCAGCAAAATATTCAAAGCCCCGGCCCCTGGCCGGGTAAATACAAAGCAAACGGCACGCAGGCCGTGGAAAAATACTTTAAGCTTAAGAAGGGGGCAGTTCAGTATTAGCAGCTGCCGCCTGGTCAGCACTCTTCTTGCTGGACTCGGCTTCAGCTGCACCCTCTTTTGATGCCTTACCCCCAAGTGGCACAAGCGCCACAACCGGCTCTTCCTCCTCCTCCAACGTATCTCCCAACGCCTCTTCTTCAGCAGCCGCCAGGATCTCTTGATTATATGTTTCCGAACACTGGCGGTACGTTCTTTCCCATGAGGCAAAGTCGGCATTGGGGAACAGGCGGCCCCAGGTCATGCGCTGGATTTGAGCGGAGTCTTCCACCATCTCCCGGACGAGCTCTTTCTTCTCTTGCTCGGCCTTTTCCGAGAGCTCTTGGGTAAGACTCTTCTCTTGGCTCACCAGGCGTTCTTTTACGTTGGCCAAAGATTTCTCCATGGCTTCGTAAGAGTGCATTTTTTGGCGAAGAGGTTTCAGCTCGGCCTTAAGATTTGTGACGGTCGCCTCCAGCTCGTCATTCTTCTTCTGGGCCGCCTCTAACTGAGCCCGAACAGCGGCGGTAGCCTGCGCCTGATAATAAAGAATATCAATGGTCAGTACTTCATTTTGGGCAATTTGAAACATTGCCTTATCACAGTTGGAGGCGGCCATAGCTTTTGCGGCCTTTACCTCTTTGTTTTTCCGATCAATCGGCTTGCGAAGGCTGTTAACTCGGAGCAGGGCCTAAGTACAAAAAGAAAACAGGCGTCAGTTTCCAAACAAAAAGATAACAGGCGTCCTGGAATTCAAATACTCAAAAAAGTATACCTCAGCAAGGACCCCTGCAATCCCATCAAGGTCAAGGTGCCGGCACCCCTGACCGCCTCCCTTTCAGATGGAGGAACTACTTTGATCATGGACTTGGCTACCTCAACCAAGTCAAGCCCTGAGGGCCGGCTGCATCAAGCGTAAAAAACAAGTTAGACTAGTCAAGAAGGAAGCAAGTGTAAAAGTTTTTACAAGTAATTGTCCATACTTCTAGGCGGCCCCGCCGGGGTTTTAGAAGAAGTGGCCGGCTGCTTCTCAGCCGCCACTGTTTTCCTGGAAGACCCAGGAGAGCTTGCAACAGTCGTCCTCCGGGCCTTGGGGTCCGGCTGTTGCGAGGAAGAAGCTCTTGGAGTGCCCGACTGAAAATAAAAAGAGTTAGTATATGCATAAGACAACTCCTAAAAGAGAAGAGTTTTCGAAGCCTACCAAGGGTGCCCCCTTGTTGGGGGAGTCGGTACAAGACTGTTGCATGAGAGAGGCCCGCAACATGGCCGCCGCAGTCTTGGATGCTGTTATTTTACTCATGGCGTCAGCTGCAAAATAAACAGCAAAGTTAGTAAAGATCCCAAGTAAACAAGGCGTGAAAAAAACAGAGTATTTGACAGGCCGGCTACCTCTAGAGCACCGACTGCTGAGGCCACAGGCGGCCAAAAAGTACTCGTCATAGAGCCACTTGAAGCTCGGGACGCAGTTTAGGGGTACTTGCTCTCGTACCCCTGAAGTAGAGTTCACCCTAGTCTCTACTTTGAAGAGTCCTTTGTCTAGGATCTCTCTTTTAGCCTTTGGGGGAACAGGCGGCATGCTGCGGCCGCCTGCGAGAAGAGGCGGATCCCTATTCCACTTGTTAAAACGTTGGTTCAGCTCCGTGTCTGAACCCTCAATGATAAGGAAGGTGTTCCGCCAATCCTTCCATTTGTTCGCCTTACCTCTCGTCATGAGGTAACCCCTATGGCTTGTTAATTGATACCAGCCGGTACCTCCCGACTTAGGGGTCCGGCTGAGATAGTTCATGTGGGCGAAAGCCTCAAAGCTTGGCTCCACCCCGTACATTTCGCACCCGGCCACATAGCCGAGTACGTTTACCCAAGAGTTGGGGGCTAACTGCCATAACCCCAAATCATACCCATCTAAAATCCGCTGAACAGCCGGATGTAATGGGAAGCGCAGTCCAGCTTTGATGGCCGCCACATAGCAGCCAAAGCAGCCGTCATCATAGCTGGTACCAGCCGGCCAGACGACAGTGTCTTCTGGATCCGGCACGAACAGTAAAAATTCCGGGCCCATTCTGTGGTTAGCAATAAAGCTCTCCACTTTGTCTTGCATGGTTGCGATCCGGCCCCGGGGTACCATGCAGTAGTAGGGGGCGTTTTCCTCTCTGTAAGAGGCGGACGGCTCCGCCCAATTGTCCCCCTTCTCAACTGCATGAGAAAGTCTCGCCTCTTGTAGGCGGCCGTTTCTTTCTTCTGAGCCTGGAGAACTGTGGCCAGAAGAGCTGGACTCGGACTCGTCCTCTGACGAGTCCGAAGAGGACGACTCCCCCCTCTCCCAGAGGGGCCCGCCTCCTCTCCCTTAGAAGGAGCAGGAGGAAAATTAGACATATCAACGGTAAATGGGAAGGGACCACCTTGGCCCCTCTCTCAGAACTGTCGGCTTGGCAGTCGCCTCGTTTCAATTCTACATCTGGCGCCTGGTCAGATGTTTCACTAATGAGCACCCTTTGGGAGGAGCCGTCTGAGTTTGAGATCATAGCAGTCTTTTTTGTTCTGGCCATCACGTTCTGCATAGACACAGATACAGTCGGACTTTGTATAAAGGGCAAAGATGGGTCCAGAAAAGGGCAGGCGGCACTCCTAGTCCTAGATTCAGCCGTCCCCGGTGACCGGCTGATCACTAACTTAGGTCGTGTCGTGTGCTTCCGTGGTGCCATTTCAAAAATAAAAAGAAAATTAAGAGTAAGAGAACTGAGTTACCTGAACGAGTGACGGTTGATGAAGTTCTGGAAATCCGGTGCAGTCGGCTTGTCAGAACAGGCGGTAGGCAGAAAAGGTCCGAAATGTCAGAGCAAGTTCAGGGGTCCGAATGTTCTCGCAAAGTTCTCAAATGTGAAAATGACCGAAGTCAGCACTTCCTTATATAGGCAAAGTGAGAAGGCGAAGGGTCGCTTCCAAATTCAAAATTTGGGCGGGAAAATCTCTCGGCCGTTTTGCAAGGTGACACCTGTAGCAGGCCGTCGCCTGTCACCGTGCGACACCTGTCACAGGCGACACGTGACCAGTCACGTGCCACCTGTGAGGGGCAAATGATTAGGGGATTTTTATCCACCAATCACCGTCTGACAAGTGGACCAACCAGGTTCCGCCACGTGTCCTTCACGTAGGCCAATAGGAGCCTGCCACGTGTCAATCACAGATACGTCCTCTACGGACCAATCGAGACACGCCACGTGTCCACCCATGCCAAATGGGAAAACCGGCCAACAAGGCCCAATCCTGTCTAGAGGCCCGGTCAGCCCTAGGTTTACCCTAAACCTAGAGAGTGGCACGCTTCTCAAGACTATAAATACTTAATTAATCCTCATTAATTAAGCAATCAAGAAAACATCAGGCAATCAAGCAATTGAGAGAGCAACTGATCAAGCAGTTAATCTCACCTGAAGAACAGGAAGAACAGAAACATTACGGAAACACTATAACCGGCTAATCGCTAACAAAGCAGATTACCAACATTAAACACTCTCACCTAGAGAGATCTTATACTTTAATTTCCGTATTAATTACTCCTTAATCAGGTACTAACTTGATCGTCTCTCAGGAGTCTCCGTTATTTTGCAGGTACAGGCGTCCGGTTCCAGTCTCGAATTCTCTCCCGCAGGACATCAGAAAACCCCGAAACAAAACATTTCAAACAATTCTTTTTGATCGAATTAAAGTCAAATACATTCAAACAAAGCCTTTTGAATCTAATGAAAGTCAAACACATTTAAACCATTCTTTTGAATCGAAATAAAGTAAAACAAATTCAAACAAAGCTTTTTGAATCAAAAAAGTGTCAAACACATTCAAATAAGCTTTTTGAATCAAATGAAAGTCAAACACATTAAAACAAATCTTTAAAAATCAAATGAAATTTAAACACATTCAAACATAGCTTTTTGAATCAAATGAAAGTCAAACACATTCAAACAAAGATTTTTGAATCAAATGAATGTCAAACTCGTTCAAAACAAAGCTCTTTGAATCAAATGAAAGTCAAACACATTCAAACAAAAGTTTTTGAATCAAATGAAAGTCAAACGCATTCAAACAAAGCTTTTTGAATCAAATGAAAGTCAAATACATTCAAAACAAAGCTTTTTGAATCTATTGAATGTCAAACACATTCAAACAAAGCTTTTTGAATCAAATGAGAAGTCAAACACATTCAAATATATGTTTTTGAATCGAAATAAACTCAAACACATTCAAACAAAGCTTCTTGAATCAAACGAAAGTTAAACACATTCAAACAGAGCTTTTTTGAATCAAATGAAAGTCAAACATAATCAAACAAAGCTTTATGAATCAAATAAAAGTCAAACACATTGAAACAAATCTTAGTGGATCCAATTACAGTCAATCACATTCAAACAAAACTTTTTGAATCAAAAGAAAGTCAAACACATTCAATCAAAAGTTTTTGAATCAAATGAAAGTCAAAAACATTAAAACAAAGCTTTTTGAATCAAATGAAAGTGAAATACATTCAAACAAAGCTTTTTGAATCTAATGAAAGTTAAACACATTAAAACAATTCTTTTTGAATCGAAATAAAGTAAAAACAAATTCAAATTAAGCTTTTTGAATCAAAAGAAAGTTAAACACATTCAAACAAGTTTTTGAATCAAATGAAAGTCAAACACATTAAAACAAATCTTTCAAAATCAAATGAAAGTTAAACACATTCAAACAAAGCTTTTTGAATGTAATGAAAGTCAAACACATTCAAACAAAGCTTTTTGAATCAAATGAAAGTCAAACACGTTCAAACAATGCTTTATGAATCTAATGAAAGTCAAACAAATTCAAACAAATCTTTTTTGGATCGAAATACAGTCAAACATATTTAAACAAAACTTTTTGAATAAAAAGAAAGTCAAACACATTCAAATAAAAGTTTTTGAATAAAATGAAAGTCAAACACATTCAAACAAAGCTTTTTGAATCAAATGAGAGTCAAAACACATTCAAATATATGTTTTTGAATCGAAATAAACTCAAACACATTCAAACAAAGCTTCTTGAACCAAACGAAAGTTAAACACATTCAAACAGAGCTTTTTGAATCAAATGAAAGTCAAACATAATCAAACAAAGCTTTATGAATCAAATAAAAGTCAAAACACATTCAAACAAATCATAGTGGATCCAAATACAGTCAATCACATTCAAACGAAACTTTTTGAATCAAAAGAAAGTCAAACACATTCAAACAAAAGTTTTTGAATCAAATGAAAGTCAAAAACATTAAAACAAAGCTTTTTGAATCAAATGAAAGTCAAATTACATTCAAACAAAGCTTTTTGAATCTAATGAAAGTTAAACACATTCAAACAATTCTTTTTTGAATTGAAATAAAATGTAAAACAAATTCAAATTAAGCTTTTTGAATCAAAAGAAAGTTAAACACATTCAAACAAGTTTTTGAATTAAATGAAAATCAAACACATTAAAACAAATCTTTCAAAACCAAATGAAAGTTAAACACATTCAAACAAAGCTTTTGAATGTAATGAAAGTCAAACACATTCAAACAAAGCTTTTTGAATCAAATGAAAGTCAAACACATTCAAACAATGCTTTATGAATCTAATGAAAGTCAAACAAATTCAAACAAATCTTTTTGGATCGAAATACAGTCAAACATATTTAAACAAAACTTTTTGAATAAAAAGAAAGTCAAACACATTCAAATAAAAGTTTTTGAATCAAATGAAAGTCAAACACATTCAAACTAAGCTTTGTGAATCAAATGAAAGTCAAATACATTCAAACAACGCTTTTTGAATCTAATGATTGTCAAACACATTCAAACAAAGCTTTTTGAATCGAAATAAAGTAAAACAAAATCAAATTAAGCTTTTTGAATCAAAAAGAAAATTTAAACACATTCAAACAAGCTTTTTGAATCAAATGAAAGTCACAATGCATTATGAATCTAATGAAAGTCAAACACATTCAAACAAATCTTTTTTGGATCGAAATACAGTCAAACATATTTAAACAAAACTTTTTGAATAAAAAGAAAGTCAAACACATTCAAATAAAAGTTTTTAAATCAAATGAAATTCAAACACATTCAAACAAAGCTTTTTGAATTAAATGAAGTCAAATACATTCCAACAAAGCTTTTTGAATCTAATAAAAGTCAAACACATTCAAACAATTCTTTTTGGATCGAATGAAAGTCAAATACATTCAAACAAAGCCTTTTGAATCTAATGAAAGGCAAACACATTTAAACCATTCTTTTTGAATCAAAATAAAGTAAAACAAATTCAAACAAAGCTTTTTGAATCAAAAGAGTGTCAAACACATTCAAATAAGCTTTTTGAATCAAATGAAAGTCAAACACATTAAAACAAATCTTTAAAAATCAAATGAAATTGAAACACATTCAAACATAGCTTTTTGAATCAAATGAAAGTCAAACACATTCAAACAAAGATTTTTGAATCAAATGAATGTCAAACTCGTTCAAACAAAGCTCTTTGAATCAAATGAAAGTCAAACACATTCAAACAAAAGTTTTTGAATCAAATGAAAGTCAAACGCATTCAAACATAGCTTTTTGAATCAAATGAAAGTCAAACACATTCAAACAAAGATTTTTGAATCAAATGAATGTCAAACTCGTTCAAACAAAGCTCTTTGAATCAAATGAAAGTCAAACACATTCAAACAAAAGTTTTTGAATCTAATGAAAGTCAAACACATTTAAACAATTTCTTTTTGGATCGAATGAAAGTCAAATACATTCAAACAAAGCCTTTTGAATCTAATGAAAGTCAAACACATTTAAACCATTCTTTTTGAATCGAAACAAAGTAAAACAAATTCAAACAAAGCTTTTTGAATCAAAAGAGTGTCAAACACATTCAAATAAGCTTTTTTGAATCAGATTTAAGTCAAACACATTAAAACAAATCTTTAAAAATCAAATGAAATTTAAACACATTCAAACATAGCTTTTTGAATCAAATGAAAGTCAAAACACATTCAAACAAAGATTTTTGAATCAAATGAATGTCAAACTCGTTCAAACAAAGCTCTTTGAATCAAATGAAAGTCAAACACATTCAAACAAAAGTTTTTGAATCAAATGAAAGTCAAACGCATTCAAACAAAGCTTTTTGAATCAAATGAAAGTCAAATACATTCAAAACAAAGCTTTTTGAATCTATTGAATGTCAAACACATTCAAACAAAGCTTTTTGAATCAAATGAGAGTCAAACACATTCAAATATATGTTTTTGAATCGAAATAAACTCAAACACATTCAAACAAAGCTTCTTGAATCAAACGAAAGTTAAACACATTCAAACAGAGCTTTTTGAATCAAATGAAAGTCAAACATAATCAAACAAAGCTTTATGAATCAAATAAAAGTCAAACACATTGAAACAAATCTTAGTGGATCCAATTACAGTCAATCACATTCAAACAAAACTTTTTGAATCAAAAGAAAGTCAAACACATTCAATCAAAAGTTTTTGAATCAAATGAAAGTCAAAAACATTAAAACAAAGCTTTTTGAATCAAATGAAAGTCAAATACATTCAAACAAAGCTTTTTGAATCTAATGAAAGTTAAACACATTAAAACAATTCTTTTTGAATCGAAATAAAGTAAAACAAATTCAAATTAAGCTTTTTGAATCAAAAGAAAGTTAAACACATTCAAACAAGTTTTTGAATCAAATGAAAGTCAAACACATTAAAACAAATCTTTCAAAATCAAATGAAAGTTAAACACATTCAAACAAAGCTTTTTGAATGTAATGAAAGTCAAACACATTCAAACAAAGCTTTTTGAATCAAATGAAAAGTCAAACACGTTCAAACAATGCTTTATGAATCTAATGAAAGTCAAACAAATTCAAACAAATCTTTTTGGATCGAAATACAGTCAAACATATTTAAACAAAACTTTTTGAATAAAAAGAAAGTCAAACACATTCAAATAAAAGTTTTTGAATAAAATGAAAGTCAAACACATTCAAACAAAGCTTTTTGAATCAAATGAGAGTCAAACACATTCAAATATATTTTTTGAATCGAAATAAACTCAAACACATTCAAACAAAGCTTCTTGAACCAAACGAAAGTTAAAACACATTCAAACAGAGCTTTTTTGAATCAAATGAAAGTCAAACATAATCAAACGAAGCTTTATGAATCAAATAAAAAGTCAAACACATTCAAACAAATCATAGTGGATCCAAATACAGTCAATCACATTCAAACGAAACTTTTTGAATCAAAAGAAAGTCAAACACATTCAAACAAAAGTTTTTGAATCAAATGAAAGTCAAAAACATTAAAACAAAGCTTTTTGAATCAAATGAAAGTCAAATACATTCAAACAAAGCTTTTTGAATCTAATGAAAGTTAAACACATTCAAAACAATTCTTTTTGAATTGAAATAATGTAAAACAAATTCAAATTATGCTTTTTGAATCAAAAGAAAGTTAAACACATTCAAACAAGTTTTTGAATTAAATGAAAATCAAACACATTAAAACAAATCTTTCAAAACCAAATGAAAGTTAAACACATTCAAACAAAGCTTTTTGAATGTAATAAAAGTCAAACACATTCAAACAAAGCTTTTTGAATCAAATGAAAGTCAAACACGTTCAAACAATGCTTTATGAATCTAATGAAAGTCAAAACAAATTCAAACAAATCTTTTTGGATCGAAATACAGTCAAACATATTTAAACAAAACTTTTTGAATAAAAAGAAAGTCAAACACATTCAAATAAAAGTTTTTGAATCAAATGAAAGTCAAACACATTCAAACTAAGCTTTGTGAATCAAATGAAAGTCAAATACATTCAAACAACGCTTTTTGAATCTAATGATTGTCAAACACATTCAAACAAAGCTTTTTGAATCGAAATTAAGTAAAACAAAATCAAATTAAGCTTTTGAATCAAAAGAAATTTAAACACATTCAAACAAGCTTTTTGAATCAAATGAAAGTCACAATGCATTATGAATCTAATGAAAGTCAAACACATTCAAACAAATCTTTTTGGATCGAAATACAGTCAAACATATTTAAACAAAACTTTTTGAATAAAAAGAAAGTCAAACACATTCAAATAAAAGTTTTTAAATCAAATGAAATTCAAACACATTCAAACAAAGCTTTTTGAATTAAATGAAGTCAAATACATTCCAACAAAGCTTTTTGAATCTAATAAAAGTCAAACACATTCAAACAATTCTTTTTGGATCGAATGAAAGTCAAATACATTCAAACAAAGCCTTTTGAATCTAATGAAAGTCAAACACATTTAAACCATTCTTTTTGAATCAAAATAAAGTAAAACAAATTCAAACAAAGCTTTTTGAATCAAAAGAGTGTCAAACACATTCAAATAAGCTTTTTGAATCAAATGAAAGTCAAACACATTAAACAAATTTTAAAAATCAAATGAAATTTAAACACATTCAAACATAGCTTTTGAATCAAATGAAAGTCAAACACATTCAAACAAAGATTTTTGAATCAAATGAATGTCAAACTCGTTCAAACAAAGCTCTTTGAATCAAATGAAAGTCAAACACATTCAAACAAAAGTTTTTGAATCAAATGAAAGTCAAACGCATTCAAACATAGCTTTTTGAATCAAATGAAAGTCAAACACATTCAAACAAAGATTTTTGAATCAAATGAATGTCAAACTCGTTCAAACAAAGCTCTTTGAATCAAATGAAAGTCAAACACATTCAAACAAAAGTTTTTGAATCTAATGAAAGTCAAACACATTTAAACAATTCTTTTGGATCGAATGAAAGTCAAATACATTCAAACAAAGCCTTTTGAATCTAATGAAAGTCAAACACATTTAAACCATTCTTTTTGAATCGAAAAAAGTAAAACAAATTCAAACAAAGCTTTTTGAATCAAAAGAGTGTCAAACACATTCAAATAAGCTTTTTGAATCAGATTTAAGTCAAACACATTAAAACAAATCTTTAAAATCAAATGAAATTTAAACACATTCAAACATAGCTTTTGAATCAAATGAAAGTCAAACACATTCAAACAAAGATTTTTGAATCAAATGAATGTCAAACTCGTTCAAACAAAGCTCTTTGAATCAAATGAAAGTCAAACACATTCAAACAAAAGTTTTTGAATCAAATGAAAGTCAAACGCATTCAAACAAAGCTTTTTGAATCAAATGAAAGTCAAATACATTCAAAACAAAGCTTTTTGAATCTATTGAATGTCAAACACATTCAAACAAAGCTTTTTGAATCAAATGAGAGTCAAACACATTCAAATATATGTTTTTGAATCGAAATAAACTCAAACACATTCAAACAAAGCTTCTTGAATCAAACGAAAGTTAAACACATTCAAAAGAGCTTTTTGAATCAAATGAAAGTCAAACATAATCAAACAAAGCTTTATGAATCAAATTAAAGTCAAACACATTCAAACAAATCTTAGTGGATCCAAATACAGTCAATCACATTCAAACAAAACTTTTTGAATCAAAAGAAAGTCAAACACATTCAAACAAAAGTTTTTGAATCAAATGAAAGTCAAAAACATTAAACAAAGCTTTTTGAATCAAATGAAAGTCAAATACATTCAAACAAAGCTTTTTGAATCTAATGAAAGTTAAACACATTCAAACAATTCTTTTTGAATCGAAATAAAGTAAAACAAATTCAAATTAAGCTTTTTGAATCAAAAGAAAGTTAAACACATTCAAACAAGTTTTTGAATCAAATGAAAGTCAAACACATTAAAACAAATCTTTCAAAATCAAATGAAAGTTAAACACATTCAAACAAAGCTTTTTGAATGTAATGAAAGTCAAACACATTCAAACAAAGCTTTTTGAATCAAATGAAAGTCAAACACGTTCAAACAATGCTTTATGAATCTAATGAAAGTCAAACAAATTCAAACAAATCTTTTTGGATCGAAATACAGTCAAACATATTTAAACAAAACTTTTTGAATAAAAAGAAAGTCAAACACATTCAAATAAAAGTTTTTGAATAAAATGAAAGTCAAACACATTCAAACAAAGCTTTTTTGAATCAAATGAGAGTCAAACACATTCAAATATATGTTTTTGAATCGAAATAAACTCAAACACATTCAAACAAAGCTTCTTGAACCAAACGAAAGTTAAAACACATTCAAACAGAGCTTTTTGAATCAAATGAAAGTCAAACATAATCAAACAAAGCTTTATGAATCAAATAAAAGTCAAACACATTCAAACAAATCATAGTGGATCCAAATACAGTCAATCACATTCAAACGAAACTTTTTGAATCAAAAGAAAGTCAAACACATTCAAACAAAAGTTTTTGAATCAAATGAAAGTCAAAAACATTAAAACAAAGCTTTTTGAATCAAATGAAAGTCAAATACATTCAAACAAAGCTTTTTGAATCTAATGAAAGTTAAACACATTCAAACAATTCTTTTTGAATTGAAATAATGTAAAAACAAATTCAAATTAAGCTTTTTGAATCAAAAGAAAGTTAAACACATTCAAACAAGTTTTTGAATTAAATGAAAATCAAACACATTAAAACAAATCTTTTCAAA